>NW_007361016.1:358724-445354 GCF_000149035.1 Colletotrichum graminicola M1.001 | reverse complement strand
TATAATAGCCTTACTTCTTACTATACGTAGCTACATAGTTACCTACTAAGATATCCTAGTAATTACTATAGCTATAGTAACCTCTTAGTAAGCAGTAAGCTTATCCTTAGTTAAGGCGTATAAATATTACGTTATAAGTAGCTTTATTAGTTTCTTTAGATATATCTTAAGGATTAATTAGTCTGCTGCTATAACCTCTAGGTTAATATACTCCTAAAGATTATAACGCTTTGCCTTTACTTAGATAGCGTTAAGCTATACAAACTAATTACTATGTAATTATAAGATAGTCACCTTATTATTATAGTTCTTATTAATTATTATAATAGTATTTAATTAGTAGATAGGTACGTTAGTTATTATAGACGTATATATTAGACTATTAATTATTAAATAGTAAGGATTATAATAGTTACTTAATTAATTCTTATTATATGTTATATATCTATAGTAAATTACTATAAAAATAAGGAAAACCCCCTATTTCTTAGTTAGGAAATCCCTAGTTAATCCTAGTAATATTATTAGTAGACTTACCCTAAAAGTGGGGCTAATTCACTGCCTATTCCCTAATAATTTGCTATAAGGTAACTGTACATTCGCTAGTTAATTTACGTATAATTCCGCCACATTTAATAATAACAAAGACGCTTAGTAGTAATAGTAGTAAAGTAAAAAGAGGTATAGACTTTACCTACTTATATAGATATTCTAGTATATTACCTAATTATAAAGCATTTAGTAAAGTAATATTAGTATATTTAATTACTTTATTTCTTTCTTTATTAGCTTCTTTATATAAAGGGGATTAATTACTAGCTACTATTAGCTAGTTAATTTGTTATTAAATTACTATAAGGTTAGCTTTATAAAGCTTATTAAGTAATTTATCTATTAATTTATTAAAAATTGATTTTTTATTAAATATTATGTTATATATAGTAAAGACCTTGTTTTATACTTAATACTAAATATAATATAAGTTACTAAATATATATTTAATAAGAGATTTAACTTATATATAAGTAGTAAGCTTTTACTAGTAGTTTTATAATAAGTATATATCTACTATTAGTATATATACTTAGTAGCTATAGGCTTATAAATATAAAGAATCTAGCTTTACTATTAGTAAAGAACTAATATACTTATTAAGTATAAAATATAAGTAAAATAGTTAATATAAAGATTTATATTTCTAAGCTACTAATAGTGTTTAATTATAAAGATATATAGCTATAGTTATAATTTTAGGCTATAGGACTTTAGGTTACTTTATATTACTATATATATTATTATTAAAGCGCGTAATTAGCAGCAATACCCTAGATTAATTAATTGCTCTGTTGTGTGTGTATCTACCACTATGTTACGCGGCCATTGCCAATCGGCCCTTTAGTAAGGGGCAAATGCCCGGATCATTATTTTCCCTTGATTTAAGTAGAGAAATCTATCTGGGAAATAACTAGTGCATTTAGGCATTTATAGCCGTATTGCCTACTTTAACACGCCCTCTTAGATTAAAGCTATTTATAAGATTGAAGCTATTCAGAGCTGTTAATCTGACCTTTAATTAACGATATCTACAGTCGTAATCTATTACAACAGTCGCTGTAACTATAAATTACCTCTATCTACCTATTTAGTTACCTAAGTAACTAACTAAAACTAGAGTGCGTATAGTTAAGTAGTATTACCTACTGCTTAATAACGTAATATAAGATAGTAACTTATATTAGAGCTTTTAGGTTTAATCCTAGGTAGAGGCAAAAAGACTTAATTATAGTAATATCTATAAAGCCTATTAACCTTATAATTAGTTAGTTATTAGATATCTATCTAAAGCTATAGATAGCGTAAAATATAGCAACTTGCCTAGAGCTATAATAGCGTAAAATATAGTAAAGGTAGGTGTTAATTTACCTAGTAAGCTAATCCCTTTATTCTATTAAATATAGATTACTAGGTGTAAGGTTTAGTTACCTTAAAATTAATATTCTCCTTAAACATATCTACTAATATAGCTAGTCCCCTAGTGGATAGAGTTTTACTAATTTTAATTAAGGTATTTAACCTTTTTTAGTTAGCCTTTTAATAAATCTATAGCCCTAATTAAGGTAAATCTAACTATATAATTTCTAACTAGAGAATCCTTTTTATTATTAAGATATAGTGGTTTAAAGTTTTTAGTATTTACTTATAGTATTCTTAACGATGTTATAGGGGAAAGTGGCCCTACTTATCTAGTAAATACGGCCTTACGTAATAACTATCCTAGTTATAACTATACCTACTAAAGCCTATTCCTCTGTTATGCCTGGCCTCTAACAGCGTTATTAATTACCTTATTAATTACCTTTTATTAATTACTTCTTTATTATATAATTTAGCTTTATAATTTGCTTATATCTATACACTTTAGTTATATAATCCTAATTATTAAATAAATAATTACTACTTTTACTATAGTAAGGCCTTTATTAATCTATCTGCTATTAACTTAGCTAATAGCATATAGATAACGTTAATTTGCCTATTAGTAATTTCCTACTGCAGCTAGTAATAGTAAATATTAACGTACTATAGTTACGTCTGTAATTAAATAAGCTCCTTCTTAACTAATCTAATTATCTATTAGTTATTATATTAGATTATAATAAGTACGTTAGTTAATTAATTTTAGATTATTAGCTTCTTTATTAATTAATCTGTAAATATTAACTCCTTTACGGCCTATAAAAGCGTAAGAAGCTCTGCCTCTATAGTTAACGTATTACAGTCTGTTACTTATTTACTCTCTATCTAACAAGGCCGCTAAATATCTTAATTACGTACGCCTATAAGCTCTTATAGTTAATTAAGTTATTAGTAAAGCTTATATTAGAGGTAATAATTATCTTTTTACTAGATCTAAATTAAAGGTAAAGTCCTTTTATATAGTAAAGGTATTATAGTATATAATTTACTACCCTCTAATATATAACTAATAGGTTCTAATTAAATTACGCTAACTAGCTAGTAGTAAATATAACGTCTAGCCTTATTATTACTACTGTATATAGGATTAAACTAACTTTACGTTAGTAATTAGTAATCTTAAAGGTTATAGTAGTCTGCTTTAATAGTAGTAGCTCTTTATTACCTATTAGTATATAGTTAGGCAGCAGCTAGACTTTATTATTAATTAACTTTAAGATCTTATTAATATATATTACCTATAAAAGCTATATTTTATATTACTTATAGTTATAAATTACCTCTATACTAAGAAACTATTATATCTTATTACTGCCTTCTAAGTAATACCTCTCTTTTATCCCTTTTATTACTTTATTAGCCTTACTTTAGGCAGACTTTAGGAAAGTAAAGACATAATTATTAATATAAAAAAAGAAGGTAATAGCGCTCTTTTGCTAGTAGCACAGCTTGCTAGTAACTAGCGTAAATCTAAGGTTATAGAGTCCCTTTTTAAGGTGCCTTTACTATAGTAGTAGTAATTTTTATAGACTATATAAGGCTTTTAATAGCTTAGTAATTCTTATACTGCTATAATTTAGATACCCTAGGGGTAATTATATAAACACTGTTTTATCTATATTAGTGTATATAAATATATTTACTACGTTAAATTAGATTAGCTTTAGATTAAACTTAGCTATAATTACTATTAATAATCTAAATAATAATCTTACTAACGTTATAGCGTAAGTATTATAAATTACGTCTTTTACTTACTAGTCTCCTTATATAATAAGTCTTACTTTATGCTTAATAAGGTATCTATACTTATTTAACTTATAGGTATATACTTATTAGTAATTAAGTATCTAATTATTACTAGCCTCCTTAATACTAACTTTATACTAGCTGCCTATTACTTTATAGCTTTATAAGTAATCTTTTTTAGCCTTATAAAAGTTATCTATAAATAGGTAATTTTATAGATTAGTATATATATTAGGCAGACTAAGTAAATCCTTTATATAGATCTTACGCTTTACTAAATTAGTCCTATAAGGGCTTCCTTACTATATTATCTCTACCTTATCTTTAGAGCCTTTAGAGGTTACCTCTTCTACTAATTAACCCTTTTGCCTAGTAATTTAAGGGGGCTAGCCTGTAAATTTATTAGGTAGATTAATCTGCCTTAAGGATATCTTTATATTATTTTAATGTTAAAGTGTACTAGCTATAAAGGCGGCTTACTATACCTCCTATAAGAATATCCTTCTTTTAATAATATAGTTAGTATAATAAATCTTATTACTTTTACTTTCTTACCCTCTTACGTTAAGAGCGTTATTTAATTATATAAAGAATACTAATTATAGTAAACCTAGTAAAGTAATTAATATAAAGTGTAACTTTATATATTTATAAGTATTTATATCTTTAGTTATAAGGAAATTTACTAGCTAATTCTTAGCCTTATTAATAGTAAGATCTATAGCTTCTCTACTATTAGTAATATCTTTATAACTTTACCTAGTTACTTTTATAATCTATTTATTAATAGTAGCCTTATTAGTATTACTTAGCTTATTAACCTATTTATCTATTTTACTTAAGAAATAACTATCTTTATTAAAGATTACGTTATATATAGTAACTACTTTATTCTTTAGTAGTATATATATATAGTATTAGTTAGTAGATATATATCTAATAAGGTAGCTAATATATACTTTTACTTTAAATTATTATAATTAGTTATAGTTAAGTTATACGTTAGTAGTTACTACGTATACCTAGTATCTAAATACTAATAAATAGCTAATATATAGTAATAAAAGTTACCCTCTTATAACATACTATATCTTATATAGTAACTGCTATCTGCACAACTCTAAAGGAGTACAGTTATATAGATATACTACAGCCTTAAGAATCTCTAGCTATAAGTAGTGTAGTAGCTTAGATCTAAGCCTTATTACTATTACTTTCTCCTTAATTACCGCAGTAATCTTTTTAGTACTGCCGTTTTATGCTTACGTGTTAGGCGCTAAAGGCTTAAACAGGATTTCTAGACTTTCTATAGCTTCCTTTACCTATAGATAGGACGTTATAATCTTATTATTACACTTAATTACTATTACTTTAGTAGCCTTATATATCTTAATTATCTTTATAAAGTTAAGAAGCGTATACTTAATGTTATTAAAGTTATGTTATTAAAGGTAATAATCTTATATAAATCCTAACTTATAGTTAGTTAATAGTAAGGCTAACTTAAATCTACTATAGCCTTACTTAAATAGGTAAAAATTAAGCGTAATCCTATTACCTACTACTATATATTTAATTAACTCTTACAGCTAGTAAGATATTTACTAATTAATCTTACTTATTACACACACTTTATATTAGTAAGTAAGGATTTCTAGCACTTTACCTTTAATCCTTACTCCTCTAGCCTTACTAGTAATCCTATAAAGTATACGCCCTCTAGGGTAGCTAAGCTAATTATACTAGCGTAGCGCCTTTACTAGCTAAGATTATTAGTAATAATCTAGGCTGCCTTTAGCGTTAACTACTACTACTATAAGATAAGTAGTGTATGTATTCTTTACCTCTTTACTAGCCTTAATTACTTATTAGCCTATAAATTTATCTATATTAAATACTATAAAGTAATTATTAGCCTTATAAATATAATTATTAGATAGGCTGTTATCTTACTACTATTTATTTTATAGCTTTAGCGCTACGTATAACACTAGATTATAAGATAGTAATAGGTAATACGCTATGTTATATAAGGTAATAGTAACGTTATAGCTATTTACCTTTACTTTAACTACTATATTACCTTATTCTTTAATTAGTATTATTACTTTACTTATATAGATAAAGTTATCTAGATTTACTAGTAATATACTAGTAAAGTAATAACGTAAATAAAAAACATAAAAGGTTACCCCTAAATTAAGGATAACATAGTCTTTAAGTAGATATCTAGCTACTATAAATATAGCTAACTACTATAATAGTACTCCTTTTACTTACGCCTTTTTACTAGTTAGTTATTAATTTATTATATTATTACCTTTTAGCTACTTTAACTTTAGTAAAAATAGCTTATTTATCCTCTTTAATATATTAGTAATAAGTATATTTACCTTCTTTAATTAATCCTTTATATATTAATCTATAAGTGCCTTTTATACCTACTTAATTATATATATAAGGGGTTAGCCTAGTTACCTTTTATAAGGCTATATATAGTGTATTTTAGGCACTTAATGCCTAAACTAATTAATCTTTTAGTAATACTAAAATAGTCTATTAACAGGTATAGCATACTACCTATACCTTTATAATTATTTAGGTACTAAGTAGGTCTTCTAGCTATTAATAGGGGCTAGGTTTAAATCCTACCTATTAAGACTCTCTTTAGTGTAGGCCTTAAGGGGCTAAAAGGTTATTAATTAGTAGATTAGTTAGCTAGGTATAAATAAGGGGTAGCTTACGTTAGGCTTAAAGGGACTAGGTGTAAGGAGGTAATATCTAGTAGCTATTACTAGACGCTAGGCTACCTAGGGCCTTTAGGGTTAATATAACCTTATGCTCTAGCGTATAGTTACTAGCGCTAGTGCGTATACGTAGGCCTAAAGCGACTTAGGACGCGTTATATTAGAAGGGGGGTAATTATAAGGGGTTAGCCTAGTTACCCTTTATAAGGCTATATATAGTGTATTTTAGGCACTTAGTGCCTAAACTAATTAATTTTTTAGTAATACTAGAATAGTCTATTAATAGGCGTAGCACACTACCTATACCTTTATATATACTTATATAGTATCTAATTACCCCTTAGCTTTATCTTACTAGCGTAGTAGTAGTTAGGGATCCTATAGCCTATTAATCTATATAAGTTATATCTATTATATTAATTATAGGCTGTAGGCTCTTTTCTTACTTAATTACTGTAGTTATTATTAGGCGTAGTAGTTACTATAGTAATAAGGCTAAATACCTTATAAGAAGCCTTTATCTAGGGCTACTCTAGCTCTACTATAATCTAAGCTTAGATTACTAAGATTATATTATAGTAAAGAAGCCTACCTTTATAGGCAAGTAGGTAATTAGTAGTTTTATACGCTTTAACCTATAGCGCTAATAGTATATATCTTAGCGCCTTTATTAACAGTAAGAACTATTTACTAATTAACTTTACTAAATACTACTTAACTTAGATACCTTTAGATATAGCTTCTTCTTATTTATTTATTTATTTCTCTAACTTCTTTATATCTATAACCTTATAATCTATAGCCTTTTTTATAACCTTTTTGTACTTAGTAATAGTAAGATCTTTTGCCTTATATAGTAGTATACTTACTCTAGCCTTAAGATTTTTTACTTATTTATATAGTAATTTCTTACTGTTATAACACTCTACTTTAAGCTTTAGATTAATAGTTAAATAGATATAGGCTATAATATTATTAATATTCTTCTTAGCTTTTTCCTATTTATATAGGTAATAGACGTAGACCTTCTTATTATATTTAAGTTACTTAATACCTATATTAGATAGTTAGGTAAGCTTAGTTACCTTAGCTACTGACTGCGCTAGTTATAATAAGGTCTATAACCTTATTATTAGCCTAGTAGTTAAATTATCTTAGGCCTATTAGTTAATTACTTCTTTAGTTATTAAGTAGTTAGTAATAGTTAGCTCCTCTAGCCTGCTGTTAATAATATCTACTGTAGTTATATAGCACTTATTATTAGCGTCTAGATTAATTACGTCCTATAACTTATATCCCTAGGCCTTTTGCTTAAGCTCTTTAAGCCACAGCTGCTAATTAGCTAGGCCGTTAAGTACAGCGTTTTAAGTAGTAGATTTGTTAGTTATTATAAATATCTACACGTATATCGCGCATATACTATATATTACTTTAAGTAACATTAATTAGTAACTTATAGATCAGACTGTTAATTATTAAAGCGCGTAATTAGTAGTAATAACCTTGTTTTAATTAATTGCTCTGTTATGTGTGTAACTATTCCTATGGCCCACAGCCATCGCCAATCGGCTGCCCATTAAGGGGCAAAATGCACAGATCATAATTTTTCCTTTGTTTTAGGTGGGGAAATCCATCTAGAAAATGACTGGCGCATTCGCCGTCAATTGCCCCACATTCATCCAGGCATTCATGGCCGCATTGCCCACTTTGACAACTCTCTGCCAACTGATCCACCAGCGGGAGGTGGTTACATTGAAGAATTGGCCAACCGAGGGGCGGCTGGCAATGTCTTACCCCGATACACGGCTGGCGACGGCTTGCCCCGTCCTGGCAGCCATGATGTATGCCATTGAACGGTAGGTAGGCCAATGACCCCGCATGGCGTTCCCTCGGTATTTGCCTACTAGTGTGGTGCTATCGCTTGTGTTTTGCAAAACGTGTTGATTTTGATTCAGCTTCTTCTTTTTTTTCTTATTTTTCTTTAAAAAATGCCATGACTTGGGAGAGCCATCCATGTTCAAAGTGGCAAGACTGCTTAGGTAGTAGTTCTGTTTTCGGCGGACCCCGTGATCGAGCTCAAGCGTGGTCGAGCCATTACGTAAGCACATTTATGCCTTTTCCCCGTAGCGACAACGGCAAATGAACAAGAAAAACAATATAGCATTACACCTCCCATGGCACCAATCATGTCACCGAGCACCGAAATACCACCGGCGACGGCGACGGCGGCGGCGGCGGTGATGACTGGGACTCCCGCCTCCGACATCGCCCAACCGGCAACGGCATGTGCTACAGCCGTCTCACGACCGCTTACAACACCCGCGATTGCCGTCCCGGAAGGCGTGACGGTGGTCTATGCGGAACGCAAGCGGACCGGCCGCATCGCCGGCGCAAAATACAAAGCCGACGGCACGCCTTATGGGCGCTCCGGCCCGGCGCCGAAGCCGCTGCACGAGAGGACATCATACAAGGAGCGCGCGCCGGTGAAGCGGCTAGAGCGGTCGTACACGGCGCAGCGGAAGAGAGAGGTGATTATGTTTCTGGAGAGCCACAAGCTGCCGTGCGACGACAACGATACGCGAGCGCGGCGGAACCGGGCGGATCAGCAGCCGCCGGCGGAGAAGGGGTACCGGTGGCCCACTCTCTCCGAGGCGTCGGAGTGGTTCAAGGTGCCCGAGGGGACGATCCACAGCTGGTGGCAGAAGAGGGACAATATCATGGGGAGGGCGCCGAAGAAGCCAACCAGGGCCGAGCAGAGGCGGCTGGCGGAGGAGGTGGAGAGGAAGAGGAAGGAGGACGAGGACAGGCGGACGCAGCTGGCGGCCATTGGTTGGCCAGCGGAAAAGCTCCCTTCTGGCACTTCCGGGACTCCCAGTACTCCTTGTGCTTCAGGCGCTGTTACCAGTGGCGACGACGGATCTGGAGAGGCGATGGAGTGCGTTGAAGGGCCATCTCGGTCAGTCCCCGGACGACAAGAGACACCAGAGGGTGTGCCAATGTAGAGGGGAAGGCTAAAAGAGCCATCGGGCGTGAAAGGGGTATCGTCACCGGGAGAGACGCCTCCCGCCGCAGGGCCGGCCGCCATCTCGGAAGGATCGGCAGCCGGCGGCACATCTGCCACGAGCACCCCCGCTGCCACACCCGGAGAAAATTGACAAGGGGGGCCCGTTCCGGCGGCAGCGATACCGGCGTCCCCCGGTCACAAAATTCCCACGAGAGGTTAGCGACCCCGTCCGGGCAAGCTCCTCGAGGTCAAAGGGCCTTGTCGGCCATGACGGGAGACGCCGGAAACTCGCAGTCCGAGTCTGTCGCTCAGGGGCTAGTCAGAAGGGGCATGCATGGCAGAGGAGAAGGGACACCTGTGGCCACGGAGGAAGCATCACATCGTCAGAGGCGAAAAGGATATCAGACAGTGGATTAGGGAAGGGGTTTCCCGTCGGTCGAACGTATGCGGTCAGCAGGGAGTTAGTGATACCAAAGAGGGGGGGTAATGTGGATTCGGGCATGGTGTTTGTAACAATACATGATGCCATAGCGGGCATATGGTTCTCATTGAAGATAGGGCATGCTTCGACTACTCAACAGTACCAAGCTTCGTGCCATGTACTAGGCATCTACAAAAGAGAGGAAAGAAGAAAATCGCTTTCAATGTTCTTCCATAAGAGATGTCGGTCTGTTGTCAAGCCCTCGATGACCTGCTCGTGAATACAGGATGCGGTGCAACAGAATGTCCGTTAGAGACGACCACCAAGCACAGGCTGACGTTCCATCAACAGGTGAGGATTGCAACCTCTACCTTTCCGCGATAGGCCGGGTAGTGCGGCTGCGATATCCGAGATGAACCTTGCCAGAAGCCATGACTTTGTCTTCGGCGAGCTTTTGAAGACAGCAAAACCCGACACCGCCTTGCGTCCGCTTCGCGGGGACGCATGCGACTGAGATGCAAGCATTTGGCTATGGGCTCACGAGGGGCCACGGGAAAAACGAGGCAGAGAAGAGACTTCGCGTGCCACGTCCCAGATTACGTGCAAATGACGAGACCACGCCAAGAACAGGCGCAGTCCAATGATGCTCAAGGATGAGAAGGGCCTGGGTCGGATAACGGATAATGGAAAGACAACCCCTTGTCTCGGTAAATTAACATTTCTTCTTTGCGGCTGCTGCACTAAAGCTCGTTAGTCGAGTCGTCGTTGTCCGATGACCTGTTGGCAAGGCATTCGCCATTCGCATCTTGCATCTGTCGCTGACAGCACAACAGCCCAACAACATGACAACACGCCAACCGTCCTTTGGACAATTGTGTCCGATCCAATAATATCTCGCCTCAATCTCGACATCAAAGTTCACCGACCCGGCAGTCCGCAACGAGGAGAATTATGCCAGGATCTCCTTCTTCACCTTGACGTATCGGAAGCGGAGAATCTCATGCTGTCGACTCCCATTCCGCCTTCTTCAGGTCCAGCCATTCTCCCTTCTCGACCCAGAGGTTCTCGAGCCACTTGGCCAGTTTCTCGTCGTCTTGCGGCAGAGTCTCGAGGGCAAACCGGCGGACGTGGACATGAAACTTGTAGCCCAGTCGAGAGCTCAACCCTGGCACGCTCAGAGTATCCCACATGCTTGGGGCCTCCATGAACACGCTCCCTCTCTGGTAGGCAATTGTAACGTCATACACCGCCTTCACATGAGGGGCCTTCCTGAGATGCTGCACTGTGGTAATGAAGCCTTTCGTCCGAGGATACAGCAGGTGCTTGGGCTGTGGCTTGCCCGACTCCTTGCACCACACGAGCGACTGCTCGTATTTCTTCTTGGTGAAGCGAGTGGCCTCGCTGAAGCTAACGAGCCCTGTTCCTCGGTGAGTGCATGTCCTGCGACGCCCCGTACGAGGCTGCCTGCTAAATCACTTACAGGTCGGCCATTGTCTATTCACGATGCCAGCAAACACCCTGTCAAGCTCGTGCCTGTCCTTGGCCCAGTTGCGGCTCACCATGGGCATGCCCATCGCCCACAATCCCCAACCGAGGAAGGGGACGATCCGTAATTGGATCTTGGCAAAGTAACGGCATCGGCTCAGCATGCCGGCCTTGATGGCAAGAGCCTGGATCATGTAGAAGTCGGCCCACCCGACATGGTTGACGACCACAACGGCCGACTCGCCGGGCGGAATTGCATCGCCGGAAAATGTGAGGTTGGCGCCGTTGAAACGTTCAAAGATGACCTGGATCCAGTACCACACGGTGACGGCGATGCGCGAGGACGAGTTGTAGACGAAATCCGGAGCGAACCATTTCAGAGGCAACTGGAGGGAGATGGCCGTGTCGGCCAGCAGCAGCCAGAGCACCCAGGGAGTCAAGATGGCGGCTCCCCGGAGGTGAGTGAGCACGTTGCCGTGGCCAGCCATTGGTGGCGGTGTAGTCGAACACGGAAGAAGCCTCCAGAAGGAAGGGGAGTGTTCCGAAAGCGAGACAGCACGGCACGGCACGACTTGGAGTGGTCGTGTGAGAGGTTGGCTGTATCGCACTTTGGATTCTCTTGTTGCAGGCTGGCGACGTCCCAAAAAGAAAAGCAAGAATGCTGGAATGCTGGGCCGTGGGGTGAAGCGAGTCGAAGCGCGGCGGCAGAGCGATCTACAATCCAATCCAGTTCAATCCAGTCCAATCTGTGTTGCACTAGCCGAAAGAGTGTTTCGAAAGGGAGCCGCGTGCGCGCGTGACTTTGGGCCAGGAGGTAACTAGGGCAAAAGTTTCAAGCCGGCAGGAGACAATCATGGATGCGCCTCTTGCCGCTCGGTCGACAACTCAATTACCGTCGGATTTCCTGCTGCCAAGGACGAGGCCGTAGGTTTGCCGGGATTTTCCTTTTTGGACTACAGGTCTATCTATCTATATACCTACGCTCTGTGGCTCTCCAAGGACAGTACTACGACGGCACGAAGGAGAGGAAGAGACATGAACATAAAAATAGAATAAAATAAAATAAAAAACACAAGAAATAAAGAAAGAAACACTGCTGTGCTGGGCCAGAGTGGCTGGTCTCGACTCGAGCAAAGACGCCTGGGCCCGCCGGATTTCCCAAGAGGGATGTAGTATGACGGCATGGATTTTTTTCTTTTTCGCTCTTACCGTATTTTCTTTTGGTGAGATCCATCGTTGTTCTTTTTGGGGGCCGATGAGCGCGGTACGGTACATACGTGCTTAACTTGGGTTTAATAACGAGAGCCGGTGTCCCTCATCAACTTCAAGGCCAAGACGAGGATTCCCGGCCTCTTTTTGTTTTTGTTTTTATTACCTTTACTCTTTCCTTTTCCCCTCGTCTTCTTATCTTTCCACGTGGCTTGGGCGCAGGGAGACCGAGTGCGATGCACAGAGCAGGCAGGATGCGATAGGTTCTCAACGTGCCAGGTTCCAGACTGTTGCTTGTGTCGAAAGCTCGACAACAGAAACACGTCAGTCAAAAGCGCATGTGCCTATACTTACTTGCATGCATGGATGCGTGCATAAGGAAGTGCCGTTGCATGAAAGCGAACACGGGCTGAGTGGCCCCATCTGTTGGAGGGGACGACGTTTGGCCTTTTGCCCAGGTCGTCCGATGTCGACTCGGTCATTGGGCCGAGAGCCCAGTGCGTGTATATATGGATTGAGAGACTCGAAGATGGGATGTCGCAAAGATTCACTATCCAACATGGCCTGTATTGTGGTACGTTACGCCCTCGCACGGTGGTTGGGGCCCGTTGATGGATGATGGTTGGCCAGCTCAACCATGGGGGAGGGGGAAGTCTGTCTGTATGAGAGGGAGGTCCTCCTCATATCATGATACGGACGTACGAACGGACGTATGGGAGATATTGGATTTAGGCGCGACCTGACGTGACTAGCTCCTGCCTGCCACTCTTGCCTTGCCCAGCCAGATCCGATAACCTCGGAGCTGGCCCCGGAGGTGTCTTAGATTCTATATACTTAGGTGCCTACCTAGGCAGATACTTGGGTAGGTACCGAAAGGGAAGACGCTCGGTATCTGGTGCTGGGTGCTATGCTGCAATTGGCAAGAGCTGCGGCGAAGGAGCTGGGAGCATGAGATGCCGAGCCAAGCAAAGCCAAGCCTCTCTAGCTGCATTCTGCCCTGTGTGCTCTCGTACCTATCAGCAGGTAGTTGCCTGTAAGGTACCCAGGTAGGCACCTACCTACCTAGTAGACCCGGTCTCAGTTAGGCTAAGGGGCCCTCTCACTGGCTGATTGCCCTGGTCCCATATCACCTACCAATACCTACCTACCTAGGTATCAACCTGCCGGATATCTTCTCGAAGCACAACAAAAATGAGAGACAAATTTCTTTCCTTCTTTTGTGTACTTTTTTTTATTGCAGTGAGCGTTCGTGACGCAGGCGCTGCTGTCCCAACTGCATGCCATCTGGACCTTTTCCCCAATCGAGGGTGCCTAAGGAAACCACGCAAACTCTGTCGTACGAACCTCGTGTTTGCCAGAGCACCTTACCTAAGATTAGGTTCCCCGACAAATACCGGAAAATATACAAGACCTTATCAAATGGCTACCTCTCGTGTGTGAAGCACTGAACGCTCACCTGCGTGGAGCCGTTAACCCTACGGACCTAGTCGGTGACTTCCGTCGGCCTACAAAAAGAGAACTGCTATCACTTATATATGTCTTCACGTAACTTCCCTCCACTGAGCAACGTTTCGAACCAAACCCTAGACCAACTCTGACGTACGGGCCGTGATAAAGCCACTGATATAAAAACGACAGGCTGATCGGCACCATCCTTGTTTGTTCGGGGTATACATCATTGTGTCGTTGATTACAGTGCGGGTCTTTCGTAGCTTCTGTTAGGCCCAATGTCGTCCATATCAGTTACAGCAGAAACCCAGTTTAGGAACTCCACCTGATTAAGGGGATCCGGAATCAATTGTTCGCTGTGACCTGTGGGGTGGAGGCTTCTTGTTGCTCCTCCTCTACAGTTGGGCCTCTCTTCCTCCCCCACTCTCCTGGATTGTCAACCCGGCCCGGTAGATCATGCTATTCTACACTATTCGTTGTACGTACGTGTGTTGTATCTGACCGTCCTGTCTCGTGCGAGCGAGACTTGTTCACTACGGTAAGGTGAGAGCATCTGATCTTGGAAGAAGTCAACGCGTGTTCCTTCTTGAACCAGAAAGCTTAATGAACTACACACTCACCTCAGCGTTGGGTGGCTTTGGATAAGAAGCCAAGGCTTCGCCCTCCCCGCCGTCTCTCTCTCTCTCTCAATGTATCCGACAGTGAGCTTGACCTTTTGCGGATACACCGATCTGGACCTCCAACACCTGACCGCCAGTGGACGCAGAGCAGCCGGGTGTGAACCTAAACCGATCTGGTCCGTCGCCCGGAACTTCGTCTTTCCAGCCTCCCCGCGCCGTTGCCAGCGCCGGGTCGGACTTGGAAATTGCCATTATTTGTCACCATCCGGGGCAGTTTCCCCTCGGCCTTCTAGTGCGCACTTAGCCGTCGCCCGTAAAACAAGGCACCTATTTAGTTGGATAAGCATAGCCCTACCCGATGACGAACGTTTCAAGGTGCCATTGGTCAATCTGGGTATCCCGACGACATCTTTCTCACGCAAGGCATACATGGCAAGGGGGGCTTTTTCGAAGAGCACTGGGCGGAACACTGATGATTCCGAAAAAGCAACAAAGTCGGGGCCTTTGGTCAAGATTCTGGGGGACCCCCTCCTCGCCCCCCAACAACAAACCCCAGGGAGACCTGGCTTGACGGAGTCGGATGAACCGCTTTAGTTCCCGTAAAAGAAGTCTGCTTGTGAGCCGGATATCAAACCATCCAACATCAACCCGTGAACATCAATCGGCCCTTGAGACCCTTTCCCGTCGTGCCGCCGTACGAGATCCCGGCAAGCTGGTTCTCTCCATTCGAGGAACGGACAGCTGCTGCTGAAACCCCGCATATCCTTCCTCCCGTCAAAATTCCTGCGGCTCATCAGTCTAGACTTGAGACTCGGGTGCCGAGCGAGTAATTGACTGGCATACTGACAGGTTACCAGCCCGTTCACGTCTCTCCCTCTTCCTTCAGCTCCCACCATCTTGTCTTGGAAGGCGACAGTGGCCCTTTTTGTCGCCGTCTCGATTCGTGACTATTATCAGCCACCAACAAACGGCACCACCGCAGAAGTGCGCCACCACCCTGCAAGAAACGAAGTCAAGGGTAGTCGACGCCCCCCCGGTCCCTTTTTCTCACCCCCCTCTCTCTCCCCTCTGCCTGTCGCCTACCTAGTGGTTTCTCCGCTCCTGTCATTCGTTCTTTCCTCTAGACAGATACGCAGCATTTAGGGCAATCGGAGCCAAGAGTTGAAAAGATACAAGAGAGACAGACACTGCAACCGTCCAACCCCGGACGCACGACATCCTCCTCGTCTGGACCGTGTCAAACAAATCTCAAACAGGGCGAACCAACCAGCCTTCCTTACCACCTTACCCAGGTACCCCGACCCGTCCCTACCCACCTACATAGATTAGGTAGTTTACCTACCTACGGCAACCCGTTCCCCGTTCCGTTCGTTGCCCCTCCCCTTCTCGTCGCAACCGCATAGCCCTCCCTCCTCAGACAGCTCGGACGCCAGAATAGGGTTTCACGTTCGGGAGCGACTTCTTCCCAAATAACCATAATCGTGGTCCGCATGTTACAAGCCTTGGACGGCTCAACCCCTTTCCACTTCAGCATCCCTTTTTGCTTTGACAGACGACAGCCACCGTCAGTCACCGCCAGTCAGTCAGTCGTTCGGCATCCCATTGCCAGACGAAGCTGCACACCGCACAATTGCGCTTCAACCCGTCTAAAGGTAAGTCCCTCAGCCCGCCTGTCTGTTCACTCCTCGCCCGTCGCCATGCGCTCGAGTCGAGACGTATTTGAAATACAACTCAGCCACCCGCCCCTCGTCATTGCTGTCGATTTGCACACCGCGCCTTTTACATGACGACATTACCTCGAAGCATTTCCCTCTCTCTGTCTCTCCCTCTTCCTCTTTCCCTTTCTCTCTCTTCTCTTTCTCTTCGACGGCTTTCTTTTCTCTTGACCTTATGCACTTTCGGCGACACAATGACTGATTCAAGTTACGTAGCAAGTTACCGCACCCCTCCGAACCTGTCGTCGTCTCCTACACGTAAGCAATCTGTGAGCTCGATACACGATAGGGCAGCGATGGCTTCCTCGTTATCGCCCGACCAGTATGGAAAGCAGCCCTCACAGGGCCAGTATGGCGGCGGCTCCGGCGAGGACCAGGAAAGGGGACCGCTGAGCTCTTTGAACCTGGGATTCCTCAAGTCCCTGACGGAAAAGAGGACAACACGAGGTATGGGAACAACTATAGCGGCAACTGCATCAGCGCACCGAGTAACCTAACATCGGCCATTTGTAGACGGCCAACCGCCAAAGCGAAGAGGACCGAAGCCCGACAGCAAGCCTGCCTTGACTCGGCGACAGGAACTGAACCGCCAGGCGCAACGGTAAGCTGCAACAACCCGTACTGGAGGCTTCGGCGATGCCGTCTTGCATGCTGACGACGGGAACCTGCAGCACGCACCGTGAAAGAAAAGAGCTATACATCAAGGCACTGGAAGACGAGGTGCTTAGACTGAAGGAGATATTCAGCAACATCTCCCAAGACAAGGACAAGATAGCCGAGGAGAACCGGCAACTCAAGCAGCTCCTCGTCCAGAACGGCATTCCCCTCTCCCACTACGGCGATGACATGGTCAGCAATCCTAGCGTGGGCTACACGTCCAGCGCCAGCCAATCGGGCAACAGCTACGGCCGCAACGCCTTCACGCCGCCGTTGACATCCACGACAGCGCCTTCGATGTCGCCCTCGTCTTACGGTCCGTCTCACTCCCACTCACACGGTCCGCCCCCTCCCCTCCCCCAAATGGGCAGCCAGCAGCTGCAGAACAGGCAACAAGGACAGGGTTCTGGCAGAGGTGTGGACCTTGAGCAAGCGGGCATTGACTTCGTCTTAACGTACGATAACCACCACCCCTCGAAGGCATACCTATCACCTCCCCCGCAGTGAAGAAAAAATTGAAGAAGAAAAGAGAGAACCTGTCATAACCACCCAAGTCCTGGACACCATCTGGAGCTCGGGTGGTCGTGAGAGTGGGGCGGGGAAAACGATCTGATGAACTCAAACCGGGAGGAGAAGAGCTTGCTGACGAGTGCGATTTTTATCGAGGGTATGCAACAGTCTCGAGAAACCCTGCATGAACCACATGCCCTGGCTACTGGAGAGATCAAGCGAAATGGGCGGTGAGCCCTGCGGCCACGCGCTGATGGCCTCCTGCCCGCCGGCTCCCTTCCCGGAGCTGACGCCGGATATCCCCTTTGGGTACAGCAACGTCAACGGAGACCTGGACTCCCAGCAGAGGACGTGGGAAGTCAGCAAGGCCAGCCTCTCGGCCCTGCTCGACCTCAGCAAGAAGCTGAACCTCGACGGCGAGGTCACGCCCGTCATGGCCTGGGGCATGGTCCTGGGCCACCCCAGAGCCCACGAGCTGCGGGTCGAGGACTTCCAGAAGCTCACTGACGAGCTCAAGGACAAGGTCCGATGCTACGGGTATGTTTTGACCATGCTTTCCTTCTCGTCGACGAGGGTTTGGTCGCATGAGCTAACTGGGCTTCAGCTTTGGCGCCGTCATGGAGGAGTTCGAGGTCAGGGACGCCTTGGAGAACGTCTTCTTCTCCGGGCCCGAGATGATGTCCTACACCTACTAAGGGTACAACGCTGGCTCACGAAGGAGATATGATATCGGTGTGTATGACGCGGTTTGGGGGACATTTCCGTATGCGTGTGATTAGGCAGGGACTATTGGGAGTATCTCAAGGCAATATTTTTGATACCATGGCTACAATTTACACTTGATAAAAACAACCACCAAGAAATCCGAGAACAGTGGATGAGACTGAGGCTATCTCAAGCAACTGGCGGCACACCCTCTCATCCAATGCGCCCCTGCCAGTTGCAAAACATGCCATTTGTATGTATTCGCTGCCAATCTATCGCATGGGTTTTTAGCTGGCCTGTGGCCCCGCGACGCGGAAACGAGTGGCTGTCAGACGCCGCCAGGTGCCGAAACACAACTCTCTGAAATTTTGCCCGCTGTGCCCCACAAACTTCCACCCCACCAAATCCGAACGACGAAAATCAACGGCGAGAGAGGAGGCGCACTACACCAAATCCGTGACGACTTTTCCAATCCTTTTGCCTGAAGCCCGAAAGCGCTGCTGCACCCCCTCCCCTCCCGAAGGACAGCAGACCACCCCCCGATTTCGAGTCGAGCAGTCTTTTGAAATCTCTCCCCTCCCTGCAACCGATCCGAAGGGAAACGCAAATCCTCCAATATGGCTCAGGAAACCGACTGGGTCAAGCTCGTCGAGACTTGCCCGCCTGGCGATGGTTGGGGCCCGCCCGTCACCAGCGACACCACCCTAAACGGTGTCCCCTATGCGCCCTTTTCCAAGGGCGACAAGCTTGGTCGCATGGCCGACTGGACTTCCGAGGGCAAGGACAGGGAAGGCCGCGGCGGAAGACAGCAGTACAACCGCAACTACCGTGGTAAGTCTCTCTACATAATCCTCTTCGTCGAACCCTGGCGGGACGGCGGGCAGGAACATCGTCGCTGACCCTTGCCCATTAACAAAACAAAGACCAACAAGTCTACGGTGCCGGCCACGCCATCTCCTTCAACGCTCCTCCAGCCGAGGACGAGTCCACCTTCTCCGTCGTCAGCAACACCCGTGACAGCGCCAAGACAAGATTCGGCCGCGGCGCCGTCTTTACTCGCGGCGGCCGTGGCCAGCGGGGCGGTGCCAGCACTACTGCCCGCGGCGGCCGGACCACGCTCGCCCGCGGTGGCCAGCAGGGAGGCCGAGGCGGCTACGGAGGCGGCGGCTTCGACCGGGGTGGAAGAGGCGGCGGCCGCGGCGGCCGTCGTTTCGGCTGGAAAGACTACGACAAGCCCGCCCGCAACCGCGATGCCAGCATCAACATCAAGGCAGACTGGAAGCTCCTCGAGGAGATTGAGTACAATCGTCTCGCCAAGCTTAACCTGGATGCCGACGAGGGCGAGGATGTCGACGCCTACGGCTTCGTTTACAACTACGACCGCTCGTACGACAAGCCTGCTGTTAAGGGCTTCGAGCGCAAGCTCAACGCCATCGACCGCGCCGCCTACAATGTCACGACTTCTTCCGATCCTGTGATCCAGGAGCTCGCCGACAAGAACGAGGCCTCCATTTTCGCCACCGACAGCATCCTCTCCATGCTCATGTGCTCTCCGCGGTCCGTCTACCCTTGGGACATTGTCATCTCGGTGCAGGGCAGCAAGGTCTTCTTCGACAAGCGCGACAACGCCGCGCTCGACATGGTCACGGTCAACGAGAACGCTGCCGACTCCCCCATGGACGCCTCGGACGGCTCCAAGGACAGCATCAACATGCCCGGAGCCCTCGCCGAGGAGGCCACCTACATCAACCACAACTTCGCCAACCAGGTCGTCGTCGAGGCCGAGAACCAGAAGCTCGAGATGGCCCACGCCAACCCCTTCTACAACGCGTCCGAGGACACGGACCCGCCCGCCTCCAAGGCCTACAAGTACCGCAAGTTCGACCTCTCCACCAACAGCGAGGAGGACAACACCTACCTCATCGTGCGCACAGAGGTCGACGCCGTCCAGAAGAACGCCATCAGCGGCGACGACCAGCTCGTCACCCTGCACGCCCTCAACGAGTTCGACAGCAAGGCCCAGGGCAGCGGTGGCGCCCTCGACTGGCGGACGAAGCTCGTCAGCCAGCGCGGTGCCGTCGTCGCGACGGAGATGAAGAACAACTCGTGCAAGCTCGCGAGGTGGACAGTCCAGAGCATCCTCGCCCGCGCCGATGTCATGAAGCTAGGGTATGTCTTTCCTTCTTTTCCTTTTCTTCCTTTCTCCTGCTGCTTCACTAGAAACCCCCTCTAATAACGTCCCGCCACGCTAACACACGCACTCCAGTTTCGTGTCCCGGGCCAACCCCAAGTCCAACGACAAGCACGTCATTCTTGGCGTCGTCGGCTGGAAGCCGCGCGACTTCGCCAACCAGATGAACCTGTCGCTCTCCAACGGCTGGGGTATCGTCCGCACCATCGCCGACATGTGTCTCAAGCGCGAGCAGGACACCAAGTACATCCTCGTCAAGGACCCCAACAAGTCCATCCTCCGCCTGTACGAGGTGCCCGCCGGCAGCCTTGACGACGACGAGGAGCACGAAGAGGTGGCTCAGGAGGGTGAGGGTGACGAGGAGTAAGAAAGGAAAGTACCTTGAACGGAAAGAGGAACCTCTCGGCGCCCTACCTATGATCATCCAAAGATCCGAGGCAAAAAGGGCGAAGACACAGCATTTGGTCTGTATGTATGTGGATGTGCGCGACAGAGAGATCGGAGAAACGGAGACGAGAGAGGAACTGAGACGAGGAAGGGTGGAAAAGGTTTAATCCCAGTCCAAGATGCCTGGAACAAAAAGGACATGGCTTGAACAGTCGGCCGCCGGGGCGTCGGCTACGATGTAAAAAGTCTTTCTTCGACGTGGGGTAGGCACGTATAGACGTCTATGGAGTAACGCATTACGGACATTTCTTCACTCGACGCCTTGCCGTGACGCCTGTGGCTTCTCTCTTCGTCCCTTTTCTTTCGTCTTTTATTCTTCTTCTTCTCCCCCCTCTCCTCCGTTGCCTCTCCCGTTTCTCTTCCGTTTCTCTCCCGACGTTACCCGATTTAGGGTTTCCCGGTTCGGGCTGGTGATCGCGGGCTGCTTTTTGCGCCCGTTGCGCAGTCATCATCCTGGGCGGGAGAGTCGGCTTTCTGTGAATCTCGTTGTAGCAAGTCCCTCGCACACATCCGCCCCGCCTCCCGAAGCTCACGCATTCGGAGACGCTGCGAATCTCCGGGGGAGAGAAGCTTGGAGGGGCCTTTGGGAGAGAATGCTGACGATGGAGAATCTTTACATGCGGCGATACCCCCCCCCCCCCCCCCACCTGTCGAGTGGTGGCTAGAGTCCACGCATGTATCTGCTCGCGAGGAGGAAAAGCGGCTAACCTTGGGGGGCACACTTCCACATTGGATCACCACCAGTGTTGGTTGCTTATCGCTTTCACCAAGTACCAGCAGTCAGACTGAAGAGCGTTTGGAATATTTCCCATTTCTTTTCCTTTCCCCTGTCCCTAACAAAAAAGTCGTTCTTTTTGGAATCTCTCTAAAATGCCCACAACGCCGGAAAAAAAAATCCATGATGGGATGCCGTTCATGCCAATCATTAAACCACCCAAAAAGGGGGTTTGCATGGGGTTCTCCCGTTTCTTCTTCCTTTTGTTCGTTTGTCGATTGTCCAAATTCGTGTCTCTGATGCTTTAGAACCTCTCCTTCATGCGCGCAGCGACCGTCCGCAGATTGCCGTAGACCTTGGAAGGTGGCTTTCCGAGAATTAGACTGACGATGGACTCGCGGGCCATGTGGATGTTCTTGTAGGCGCCAAGAATGTGGATCTTGCTGTCGGCCAGGACGATACGGGTCTTGCTGGCGTTCTCGATGGCGACTGTTCCGACGTGTCAGTAGTTGCGACTCAGGGTGCGGAATTAGGGGAGAAGGGGTCGGATCCATACACTTGGTCTTGCCGTCCTTGCCCGCAATGCGGCCGATGGCACGGCCTTGTGCCTCGTTACCCATAACCTGCTTGACGTCACGGATCTCGAATGTCTCGACTGCGGGCGGTGTCAGTACTTCCACATCATAGGGACGTAGATGGTATGGGTAGCCTTACTGTAGAGGTCGTCCAGACGCAGCAGGGCAATGGCGTCGTCGACGTCGAAGCCCAGGGTGAAGGCCTTGACAAAGTCCTCGCCCTTCTGCAGGGCGCCATCCTCGGTGGTGTGCTTCGAGGTGCGGAGCTCGACTTGTTTCCGGCGCGGGTTCATGCGAACCTGAAGCTTGAGGTGCTCGACGAGCGGCGGGTAGACTGGGCGCTGAGTGTCAGCGTGACTGGACCCTCGAGTGCAATGCAAAATCCGGTGATAAGGGTAAAAGCGTACTCTTGGGCCAAGCGGACTTGAGGGGTGTGAATCTATGAGGAGGCACGGGCACCTTGCGAGTCTCTATTCTGGTGACGGGGTCCTGGGAATAAGGGTTTAGTTCCTGATGTTGGCATCATGAAAGACGAGGCAGGAAGGGTTGGCGCACGATGTCTCTGGCGGGCGCGAAGCGCGGGCGGTTCTCCTCGTCGACGACCATCTCGCCCTCCTCTCCATTTTGCGGCACACTAGGAAGGATCGCATCCATCTCCTCGGGAAGAGTCGGCGCATCGAGGAGGAGCTCCTCGTCTTGCTGAGGCTCTTGGAGGGTAGCCTCGAATGGCGGGGCAGCGACCTCCGCCTGCTTGATGGCGGTCGGGGCAGGCATGTTGAGTGTTTTTTCTTTTATTTTCCTTTTACGGTTGCTATATGGATTATGAGCTTCGACGGGTGGTGAGAGACTCGGTCGTGCGGGCGTATATCAGCCTTGTTGTTTCGGGGTTGGATTGTGTGTTGGAATCGAGTCGGTCTGGCGGGGGTGTGCGGTGGCAGACGGTCGTGAAGAAAAAAGCGGCGGGTGCGCCCCCAATTGCCACTGCCGTATCGATTTATCGCCGAATTCCAAAATTTTGTGTTTCGTTATCGATAAAGCCGCGACCGGGGGGGACGGTACCAGGGACTTCAGCCCAGTTAAGCCACACTCGCTGGCTAGGTAGGTAGTTTAGGTGTGCGACGGCCAGCAAGAGGCCCAGACCCGCTGCACGGGCCATGTTTTCTACTTTGCGAAATTTTCCTGATGAGGTGATGCCCCATACCTAGGTAGGTACACAGGGTGTTGCTAAGGTACCTTTGGTGACGGATCCTGCCGGGTTCAGCGAGGTAAACTAGAGCTGTGGTACCGCGTCATGGATGACTTTTCAAAGGTACCCTTCCCTGGCCTAGCTTTACATCTCAAGTCATTTCTGCATGAGCGCATGAAATGTGCCAGCATTTGCCGTGTATCTCCCTCGATACCAACCTGCTTCGCCCCTCTCTGCGTCTCCGTTTGGCTCCTTTGCGGTAAACAAACAGCGTTCTTCTTCTTTCGTTTATATCTTTGCCATTTCGTCGCCGCTGTCTCTCTCTTCAACCAAGGGACAGGATGAGCTGGAGACATGCCTAACCCTTCGACGACTCTAATCGGGCGTCGTCTCTGGTCCTGCGCCTGCGGATCAGCGCAGGCTTTGGGTCTGCGAGGGACGACCATCACTACCGCGACTGCGAAGAATACCTGCCTGAAAGCCAGTCAACCGGCTGTCAGCCCCTCCTACACCAAAGCGAACGCATTTAGAAGGTCGATACATTCAGGGCCGCAACACTCATTCCCGCGGCCAAACATCCATACTGCGCGCCGAAGCTATACGGGCAGCGGCCTGCTACTTGTCGGGCTCACCACCAATCTCGCACCTACACAGGCAACAGCAGCATGCACCGCCGCTGCCGAGTCCGCCACCACCAGCGGCCTGACGAAGTCCAATGTTTACCAGCTAGCCCGGCAAGCGTGGCGAAGAGGGATACACAGCAACTCGAGGGGTGACGGTCTTGCTGAAAGGAGGCATTATGGCTCCAAGAGTGGGAAACAAGAGGAGAAGGGCACGACGGCCCAGCCGAGGCAGGATGTATCGAAGCAGAATGTACCGAAACCAGGAGAGCAGGGGAAGTCAGACGTAACGGACCCCGACGCCGAATCCATTACATCCGCCATGTCGAAATATCTGCACATACCGAAGATGCCACACCGGCCCACCCGGGACGAACTGTTAGCCGCCGCTAACGGATTCCTGGGTCGCATGAAGGTTCGATTCAAGTGGGTGTCCATTAGGAGCATGCGACCGTGGAACATTGATGAATGGGGCGCGTTCCTGTCGTGGTTTCTCTTCGGCCACCTTGTCTGGATTCTTGTCGGGACCACGACGTTCTTCTCCCTGGTCATCTTCAGCATCAACACCGTTTTCGCGCAGGGTAAGTTTCTTCATACCGTTGGACTGGTTCCGCCCCTGACAAAATACATACAGAAACCCTCGCCAAGTGGGTTGGCGACTCTCTGACCGAATCTGCCGGTGTCACGGTCATTTTTGAGTCGGCCATTGTCCCCAAGTGGGGGGCCGGTGTAATCAGCTTCAAGAACGTTTTTGTGTCACGGCGACCAGGACAGGTCACGTCTTCGGTGAGCAAGGGCTCTTCCGAGAACGCCGCGGCGATAGCGGCTACCGGAAAGCAGGCCGATCAGGATAGCCAAGTCATGGAAGAGGACGACGGCAACTACACCCAGTACGACCTGACCATCGCCACGGTAAACGTGACCTTGTCATTCCTGAAATGGTGGAACAGGAAGGGTTTCCTGAAGGACGTCGAAGTAAAGGGCGTCCGTGGGGTGGTCGACCGCACATCCGTGCAGTGGTCGGACGAAGCGGTTGACCCCCTCTCTTACCGCCACACCCATGAGCCCGGTGACTTCGAGATCGATTCCTTCAAGCTGGAAGATCTCCTCGTCACCGTCCACCAGCCCAACGGCTTCCGGCCATTTTCGGTCAGCATTTATTCCTGCGAACTGCCGCAGCTCAGGAAGCAGTGGCTGTTTTACGACTTCCTCTCGGCGACGCACATGTCCGGTTCGTTCGATGGCTCTCTGTTCACCATTCACCCGCGCCAAGTCCACGGCACCATCGCTGGTGAGAATGGAGACGTCGCAGATGATGTTGGCGAACCGTCGGCCTGGAAGAAGTTTAGCCGTCTGCGCATCGACGGTCTGAAGATAGACCACCTCAACCGAGGTGTCGTGGGTCCGTTCGGCTGGATTTACGAGGGCAACGTCGATATCGTTGCCGACGTCATGTTCCCCGCAGACGTTGACGATGGTATCACTAAAGTCATGTCGGACTTCTACGATCAGCTCGAAGACGTCGTCATCTCCAACCGTATGCGCCTGCTCCAAAAAGATCTCCTGGCGACCACTGCCTCGGACCTTTTAGGGCCCACGCCCACAGAAGGCCATCTTTCCCAGGCCGCACCGGGGCCCGCCGGGGATGAAGCCCAGGAGTCTCCCGACACACCCGGATTTTTCGACTTTTCAGAGGAAGACCGAAGGTACTTGATCATGGATCTCCGGATCCACATGAACGATGTCAAGGCCGCCGTGCCTCTATTCACCAAGGACATATCATACATTAACCAGGCTCTTGTGCGTCCCATTGTGGCCTACATCAATGCCAAGAAAACATATATCCCCATTAACTGCCGCATTGTCAAACGCGTCACCGACTTTGACGGCAGCTGGTCCATCTTCGACTGTGGTCTCATGGACGATATGTCGGCCGAGACCTACGAGGCATTCGCACGCGATATTGAAGATCAGCAGAGCCGCGTTCGTCGGCTCAAGAAGGTCGGCTTCTGGACCTTGAGTCTTGCCGTCCACGCACTCTTTATGGGAATGGCAGGCAATGTCATCTAAGTGACGCACATAACGGCTCTCCTCTTACTTTTGACTTTTTTTGCTTTTCCTTTTGGGTTCTTGCCCTCTACGCGAGCACGGCCGTCTGTAACGAGCGCATGATTTCTGCTAGTGACGTGGCGAGGCGTTCCATCGTGTATAGAAGAAAGGGGGGGCGGCAACAACGCCATCAACTGTGTACATATAACGGGCGAGGGTAGAGTTTCGCAGCTTTGCCCTGTGGGTGGTTTTGATATAGGTTTCAGGCCCGCCCACTCAACACTACTCCGCTGATGTTTTATTTATCTATCTTGGAGGCGAGGCGTTACCTTTCGATAAACGGGAACACATATACTTGGTAGGGGAAGAGGTAAACGACGAAATAATTGATACCCCTATTTTCAACACGCGTGGCTGCTGGACGTATCTGTGACCATGCTTCCCACCTGTAATGTTGTTACTATCACAAGACTGAACGACCATGTCCGACTCGTCCTAAAGAAAGGGGGGATACGACTTTGGTGTTGTTCATAGCATAACGCATGAATACACGTATGTGCATGTCATCCAGGGTCATGGTGATAAACCATGCCCATCATAACAATACCCTCTACTCTGCTGCGACTCTCCGGGGCTGAGCTGTGTGCGCATGAGCTCGGGCAATGACACTCGACAGCCCGGCGTACTCGGGGTCTACTCTAGGCGGAAACCAAACGCATCGGCTGGGGAGAGTGGTGAAAGGGTTGCCTTCTCGCATGGCAGGCATGATTTGGGTAGCGGGGATCTTCTTCAAAAGGGGCCACAGCCGCACAACCGTATGTTGTTCGCCACGACGGGAACTGCGTCCACGTCCACACCCAATGGCATTTGTTCGTAAGCGAGGATGGCTATGAACCTGCTTCAAGACTCCAGTGAGGGCGCCAACACGGAGGAGTATCCCAGTAGGTCAAGGAAGCTAGTCGCACATCGGCCGGTATGGACCCTTGTGAAACCCCTGAGATGTGGGAGAGAGACCACTGTTGCGGGATGCATCCCTTGAACGTCATTCAAATATATCGTGTTATGTTCTCGCTAGCCTAGCCCAGTTACTTGTCACTCGTAAATGACTTTTTTTCTCCCTCACACCATGCGGGGAAATGATGCACCCAGAGCCCATGGACTCTCTATACACTGCAATGATGTCCCTTTGATCAGCGTCTGCCTGTCTTTGAATCACCGCCGACTCTCCAACCTCTAACAATCTGGCCCAGCCCGCACTTTCCAGCAGCACCGAACAGCCTGCGAGCCCTCCTTTCCAAGTAACCCGTACTGCGCCATGGCGCAGCGGGGGTTGGTTTCCGCGACAGCGACGCCGGAACTTGAATCTAAGCCGCTGCCGCACGCTTCGGTACGAAGCCGCGCCAGATCTGTTGGCACGGATTGGGCTCGCGGAGGTATAAGAGGCTGGAGTCTGGGCGTGGGAGAATATTGCAACCCTGCCTTCTGCTTCACATAAAGTCGTCGCTGGAAAGGGGTTAGCGCTGGTAGGGAGCAACGGACCACCGGCCAACTCACTCTCCGAAACCGTCATCTTCGTAGGTCTCGGTGTCAGCAGTAGGGGCACGGCTGACAACAGCGGAAACCTTGGTCTTGGCCGCCTTGCTCTTTTTGTTGCCACCCTGTGCGGCTTTCTCCTCCTTCATCTTCTCGTTGCCGAGGGCGGTGAGGGTGCTGGCAATCTTCTTGATCTGGTCGCTGGGAAGGTCTTTGGCGAGGGCCTTGGTGAACTCCTGGAGGAAGAGGCCGTAGTGAGCCTTGCGGGAGTTGTTGGCGAGGATGGGGGTCAGCGTGGTGCGGAGGTGCTCAAACTGGGTCTTGGTGGTGGGGTTGAAGAGGGGCATATCAGCGATGTTGGCCGTCTTGGTCGGGTCGTTGGGGTCGATCTGAACAGCGGTGCCGGCGGTGTTGGCCTTGCGGCCGGCGGGGACGCCGATATCACCGAAGAGGTCTTCGGCGTGCTTCAGGTCCGACTCCTTCTCGGTGCGGCGGAGGCGCTCTCTCTTCTGGGCCTCGGTCTCCTCCTCGTCAGAGTCCTCGGCTTCGAGACGGGCGCGCTCTTCCTTAAGCTCAGCGATGCGCTGAGCCTTGGACTTCTTATTCTTCTTGGCCTCCTCGAGGGCCTTGGCCTTTGCCTCTTCGGCCTTCTTAGCCTTCTCGCGCTCGACCTCGGAGTCTTCGGCAGCGTCCCAGGAATCGAGAACCTTTTGAAGACGACAAGTTAGTGGACATGGAACAAGACGGAAAGGCACAGTATCGCCGACATACGTCGTCCTCATCCTCCTCGTCCTCGAACTTGCGGCGAATGGGGATGGCGCCGCCAACGGGGGAGGCAGGGCCGGAACTCTCCTCGCCGCTCTTCTCTTCATCTGCAGGGAAACATCATGGTCAGTTCCGTTACAGAAGAATAGCAAGCAATACCATGTGTGGTGGGCCGAGAGGCAGTAGTTGCGCCGTCCAAACAGGGCGGATCATCGCGACATTTTGCCTCTCAGGAGAATTTATGTGTGTGCGTGTGCGGGACAACCCAGGCGTTGATAACTCACCCCACTTCTTGGGAGGCATGATGTCAGATAGCGGTTGCGCGGAGGAAAAGGGAAATAAAAACAATGGCGGCGGATGTTAGAGAACGACTGCGCAAAGAGTCGGACAGGTCTTGCAGGAGAAGTTGGATTATGGAAAGAACTTTCTCGCTTGTCAACGTTTAGGAGAGAAAGGGAACCGGTTAGCCTGGCTGAAGTCGGAAGACACAATTTGTGGAAGGGAAGGGGGGCCTGTGGTTGGGCAGGAAGGAGGTAGAAGGGAGACCCAAGGAAGGGAAAACCCCGCTGGAGCTTCGGTCGTTCCTTGTGCAGCCCACTTACATCCCTCCATTCACCCTCCTGCAAAGGCACGGCTATGGCGCTTGCGCTCATCATATGAAGCATCTCCTGCAGACCCCTTCCTTGATTCAACACATTTCCGTAGACCGTTTCCATCGCTTGAAAGCGGCACTGCAAGTGAATGTTGGCCTAAGTGCCTTTATATTCTACGGGCTCCGATCGAACACGATGCGACAAATCTCTCCCTGCACTGGCCTCCTCCCCACCAACTGCTATACTTGACGACAAACAAGGGATGACTGCTTGTGATAGACTTGCATATCAGTTCGGGTAAATAACTAAATAAATACATAGTAGTAGAACTTGTAAATGACTAATGACATCGCCGAACTATACGTACCAGCTCTAGCTGCCTGCTAACCCCGCCGCCTGAAATGCAGTCTCAGAATACCACATCACCGTAAAAGTTGGTATTGTCGACTTGGCCAGGTAAGAGAGTCACCGAAATCCAAAGCGGCAAGAAGCACTTTAGATGAACTAGCAGAATCATTCGTAAGCCCCTGGGTGTTTTTGACCGGTCAGGTGACGGCCAAAGGCGCATACATGTGGTGTAAACCGCCACGTCGAGGCAGATAGGTGCCTACTTCCTACTGAGTAGGTTGGAATATAGCAGAAACAACACTATAGGGTTGATTCAATAAGAAATATTGAAAGGGACACGGCAGGTCTGTCTAAGCCCACAAGGCAGCAGGTCCTGCATTTAGCAACGTTCTGTTGACAAGAACACACCCCGCCGTCGTCGGATTCACATGTGTAGTAGCATCGCCGATACGATACCTCTCCTGGAGAGGAAGTGTCCTCACGGAACGTATCTTTTGGCCTCATTGGCCTCATTGGCGTTGTCCGACCAAAACGCGAATCTTCCCATGTACTTCTTGCCTTTGCGCCGGTCGAGCCTTCCAAATCATGCACCTTTACAAGCAGTGACTCACCCAGACGACCCCGCGCCTTCCAAACGATAAAAAAAATCACTGGCAAGCTCCTGCCCCTCCAACCGGAAAAGGTACCTACTCAAGAAGGTACGTACTATTCCTTACTGATTGGGACCCACTCCATAAGCCTATATAATGCCCTCCACTCACCAGTCCTTTAGAAGTATTTTCCTCTTTCTTCTTCATCCGAGTGCAAGGGCATTACGCGTATCAGTGAGGATTCGTCCGAGATCGTGTTTTTGCTAGTTGAAAACTATAACTATGACCACTCCTGGTTGGCTTAGGCTGGCCAGGGAATTTTTGAACAACCCAAGATCTCTGAAGATTTCTCTCCCTTATTTGCTTTCATCGCTTGCGGTCCCATGCTGGATCGGGGTGAAGAAGGTCAACTACAACCTACCCTTCCCGACGAAGCTGCTAAACGGTCATTGTGTTGTGGTGATGTACCAGGCGTGCTTTGTGTCGGTTTCTAATGAGGCAATGCTCACTTGCAACGTTCGTCCTGGTGATTTTAGTTTTAGGGTGACAATCTTGAACCATGATGGATTTTTAAACACTGAGCGTTGGCCGCGGCGATTGAACCGGAGCATGACGAGGCATCTCCGACAGCGGCTCTATCTGCTCTCAGTCGACTTTTTAATTACAACGTTGGATATCTCGCAAACCAATGTCGTCAAATAGACGGACATGATCCGGCGCGATGGGTGTCGTTCCGCGCCTGCAGAGCCGCCTGCTCCTGATCGCCCTTCGCCATATGCCTCAAACCTATTTCACCTCGCAGGACCGTCGCACCCCTGGCCAAAATTGTCTATTCTAGTGTTCAATGGCATGATACGCAAAGACAAGACGGTAGAAGGCCAGACCGAGGTGCGGATCCAAGGCGGTCCCTCTTGAAGTCGCACAGGTGAGGTACGCAATGATACTCTTTTCCAACACAGTCGGATAGACACAGTATAGGCATCATTCCCGATACTCAACATTATGAGGCAGAAGGCCAGACATCTGAGCCAGAACGCCCTCCCTTTTGAAAACTCCGCAATATGTCAATCAGTCAACGAGTTCCTATCCATTTCATACACCATCGCGTTTTCAATACAGAGGATAGCCAGGAGGGGGCCCCTGTTCCGTTCCGGGTATTCATCTTCTGACTCAAGGAGTAAGGAGCTACATGCCTATCGACAATCGGCGTGTGCGCTCCTCAATAGGCTAGGCTTTGACGGACTTCTGGGACATACCGGAGCCTCGGTGACGAAATGTAGACATAGGCCTCGCAAAGCCACAAACTATTCCTGTCCGAACCTGCGCCCGAGTACGGGATCTCGAATAGAAGGAAAAAGAGAGGCGGATAGTACTCTGACCAATCGTGTTTGCACGAAAAAGGCGCGGAACCTCTAGCTAATGCCCACGAGCCCTTTGAGAGAAGGTAGATCTTGCATCCCGACAGCACCCGTTATCAGCGCCGCACAGCTGGTCCAGCTGACCCAAACCACGCTGCCGCTGCCCTACCTACGGGGCAACCCCCCGCGCCCGCGGCCTTTGCTTTGCATTTGGCCGTCTTACACGCCCCCACCGAGGGCGGCGTCTCCCACATGATCCCCATTGGAGTAACGAATTTTAGAGAAAGGAGGTCATTGGGTTTTGGCTTTTTTTCTTTTCTTTTCTTCTTCTCTATCCCTGGCCACAGTTACCCGGTCCATCTTCGTTCGTCCCTGCCATTCCCCGTCCTAGGGCTGCGTGTAAGCCGTCTTCGCCGGAACCGTCATCTTCCTCACATTGTGAGACCCTGGCCGCCATGGTCGCCCATGATGCTATATGGATATAAGACTGCACCGTGAGCCTCCCTCAGGCCGTACTTCCACCGGTCACCAAAGACAATAAATAGCAACAGCATTATTGAACACCATCCAATCTCGACACGTACCTACCATTCTTACTTTCAAAGTCACACCTCACTCATGCTTTCATCACGGGCATCCACCAGACTCTGTGCGCCGAAGCAGGCTGCCCAGCTTGCCCGGGCGGTGGCGCCTCACAACATGGTCTCCTCCTCCTTCGTAGGCTACTACTGCCACTCGACCGCCGGCCTCCGCATCTCGGCGATGGCCTCCCCGCGGTCCTTTTCGACAACGCCCGTCACCCGGCTCAAGGACTTCTTCCCCGCCAAGGAGACGGAGCACATCCGCACGACGGCACCGGCATGGCCCCACCCGGGCTACACCGAGCAACAGATGCACGACATCGTGCCGGACCACCGCGAGCCGCGCTCAGCCAGCGACTGGGCGGCCTGGAAGTTCGTGCGCCTGGCGCGGTGGTGCATGGACCGGGCGACGGGGCTGGGCAAGGAACAGCAGGTCGACAAGAAGAACCCGACGACGTCGCTGATCGCCGACAAGCCCCTGACCGAGTCACAGTGGCTGGTGCGGTTCATCTTTCTCGAGAGCATCGCCGGAGGTAAGTCTTGGAAGTCCCGCACCCCCCACCAAACTTGCCGTACGTCAGGACGCTGACTCCCGCCATCAGTTCCGGGCATGGTCGCCGGCATGCTGCGGCACCTCGGCAGCCTGCGCCGCATGAGGCGCGACAACGGCTGGATCGAGACGCTCCTCGAGGAGAGCTTCAACGAGCGCATGCACCTGCTGACTTTCATGAAGATGTCGGAGCCGGGCTGGTTCATGAAGGTCATGATCCTCGGTGCCCAGGGCGTCTTCTTCAACGGCATGTTCCTGTCGTACCTGGTCGCGCCAAAGGTCACTCACCGCTTCGTCGGGTACCTTGAGGAGGAAGCCGTGCACACCTACACGCGCTGCCTGTATGAGATCGACCAGGGCCTCCTCCCCAAGTGGTCCGATCCCAACTTTGTCATTCCCGACATTGCGGTTCAGTACTGGAAGATCCCGGAGGGACACAGGACGATGAAGGACTTGATTCTGTACATCAGGGCCGACGGTAAGCGATCACCACCCACTCACCCACCCAGGCAAATCGCAGCACGTTAACGACGGACCACAGAGGCCGTCCACCGAGGCGTTAACCACACCCTGGGTAACCTCAACCAGAAAGAAGACCCAAACCCGTTCGTCAGCGAGTACAAAGATGGTCACAAGCCGAACGCTGCACTGAGACCGCAGGGGTTCGAGCGCGAAGAGGTCATCTAGGAGACCACGGTCGAGGGAAGGCTGCGATATACGGCATCGCCTGCCTGGTTTCGCGATGAACTAGCCACGATTACAGGATCGTCTGTGGGAACACCAAATTTCCTTGCGTTTTGCCGAAAGTTGTAGAAGAGAACAAAACTAAGGACCGAACAAGATACCACTGGAAAAAGGGGGGCTCGGTTGGCGTAGAGGCGTTTGTTTGTTGGGAGACGGGCAGCCCTCCCCACTCAATGTAAAATACGGATACCGGGAAAGACATTTGACATTCAAATTTAAACCGAGTTGGTAAATTCCCATGTTGGTTCGGCTGAGAGGCACTTGGTGTTTGAACGGCTTTCAAGGCAGACCCCCCCCCCCCCCCCCCCGGGCCTTCCAGCTTCGCACCCGGAACCACAAATGCTCAGCTGGCGGCGTCGGCAATGGAAAGGTAATGAAACAATGACTAACGACAAGTCACTGTTGCGGGTAGGGGAGTTGACGATGCGCGAGATGGTTCGAACAGCGCAGAATGCGCCCCCTTCCCCCTTGGCAAAAGCCGGTGTGACGATTCTCTTGGAAGACAAACAGTGCGGCCGGCTTGGTGCTTCGGCTGTTCTTTAGAGTGATCGACGAGCACAGTTGCATCATGGCACGATCTTGCTCGTTGATGCCGCCTCGCCTACGGGACGAACGGGGTGATGCCCTCGCGGGCAATTGATTGTAAACCACGTCCAGCTGCTGGGTGTCAATCTAGAATGGTCTGATCTCGGGGGGGTACGATGGGCTGCGGTGGGGTGGACGACTTTTCCAGAAGCAAAAGATGAAATACCGGAGCGATGGAGATCCCATCTCCGGCGAAGCGACGCCCCTATGACGCGTCGTCCTGTCTTGACATGTTAGACGCATGCCAGTCCCAGGTGTACGGTCCGGTTCGTATTTCCGCAAGGTTTCTAAAAATGGATTTGAGTAGGCCGGGGGTGTGACACTGGCCCGAGGCCCGCCCCGTCATGCCACCCCCCTCCTCTCCCCCCGGCCTCGACGGGTGTGGAGAACGAGAGGGTCCTGAACGGATTGAAGACGGGCCCTTAGGAGAGGGCCATCCCTCGAATAAGCTTCTTCCTGCCGCGCGGCGGGATTTCGAACACGGGACAGAAATGCCATGTTGGACAGGTCTGGCCTTTCTTTTTTTTTTGGGGGGGGGGGGGGGGGGGCATAAAGCCCGTGTGGCTGTGCCATGCGGTATTCGTCCGTCCTGCAGCGGGCGGCGGGGTCGTTATTGGCCAGTTCGACAGGGAGAGTCATGATCCACGGGAGATAAATTACACCTGTTTGTACCGAACTGTGGGAGGATGCGTCCAGCTCCGTGGCAGCGGGTGATCTGGGTTTCGGCGGATAACTTGCATAATTATCAAGGCGAGCAATCGAAATCCATTCCGTTTGTTGCCCAGGCTGATGATAATTTCCGACGCCGGCAAAGATGGGGTCTGTCTCGTCCCAACCACGCTGTTCCCGCAGGCAGCTCGTGCCTTGCCTTGCACCAACGAACAGCAGGGTGAGGCAGGTGCCTGGCAACGATGATGGCCGCCATCTCTAGGCAGTGCTCTCCCACTTAGTACCTCTGGGAGCGATGCATGTGACGAGCTTGCGCAGAGTCGCTGACAGGTTGGCAGTGTTGTTTGGTTTGCGGCAGTTGGATGCTTCGCTCACCGACGAATAGGCGGGTTGATCAAGGGACGACTAGTGTTAATGAGCGTCAGCATCATCCTCCTGCGAGGCAACATTGCTTTTTCGAGAGAACAAGGTCCGCTGTGCAGTCAACTCCTTTGGCCGCAATCCCCCCTTCTGCCTTTGGTTCCATATAGTGTCGACCACGAGCCATGGTCAAGGGTGTAGCGAGAGCTGAATGGTGCAGGCGTTTGATGAGGTGCTCATCTGGTCGCCCACTTGCATCTCATGTCTGGCGCTCATCATCGCCGCTGCTCCATACGGGCTCTTTCATTCGATATGAACATGGAGGGGTGGGCGCGGGAGTTGAACACGTTCAGCTTTTGTAGAAAACAAAAAACAAGTTGGAGTTGATTACCTAACGACGAATCGTTAGGCGGTACATGATTTTATCAGGAAGCCTGGTAAGCTGGATTTTGAAAGTGGAAAGTGGAAAGTGGGTGGACGGCGCCTGCCAAATCATTATCTGATGGCTCGGTATCTGGCTGGAACGGGGTTCAAATTTTATAATGACCATGGTGCTGGCGACGGCGGCGCCTACGGCGCATGGGGAACGCCGGTGACAGGCCACCACACCAGCATCTTGGTGCCGGGAGGTTGCGATGGGCACCAAGTGGCTAGTGTCAGTGGATGACATAAAACGAGAGATGAAGAAGACCAGACCGAGCAGACGGTCCGTCGTGGAACTGAGACATCCAAGTGAGCGTGTTACAACCTTACGACATAGCTAGAAGTACCTAGCAGGATAAGCGCCAAGGCCAAGCAATGAACAATGTAATTTCAAATTATCGGGTCGTGTCGTGTGGTGTCGTGTCAAGCACCAGGCACACTAGATTGGATGGCACGGATCGGAAACGAAAAGGCCGCCAGCAAGGCAGACTCGAGCAAGCAAAAAAAAAACAAAAAAAAACGCCTAACCTCACAGCTGCAGTTCCAGGTTTGGAACTACCATCCACGACATGGGCCAGCAAGTTGGAACGTGATCCCCCCCTGGAAAGAGGGACTCCCAACCAATCCGGATGCTGAAATGCGGAAATGCCCGCCTCAGCAGAAACGGTCCACCTGGATCGCGTGTATCTGTCTGTCTGTCTGGGACAGCTCAGACAGGGAAGCAAATGGCGGCCAGGCCAGGAAGGACATTGCGTCTCGAGACAGCCGTCGCGACAAGACCGGTTAAAACTGCCTCTTGGTTTTGGAGGAAAGAAAAAGAAAAAACAAAAACAAAAGAAAACCCCCCCGTTGGTCTGATGTACGAACGAGCTGCGTCTAATAGACGGGTCATAGGTACTCGAATCAATCCATCGGTAAGCACGTCGCAGGACGACGCTAGACATGCTTCCCGTTCGTACCTGTTTACAAAGAATAAGACGACAGACGAGATGGGTCTTTTGGTGAGATGCTCAAATTCAGACGGGCCTTCCTCCTGTCAGCGCATTCTTACCCATGCTCATAAGCATCGTGTATTACCTAGGTACCGTCCGTACCTTATCCCAGATGTTCCTGTTCCTGTGCCCGTTCGAAACAAGACCCCCCCGCCTCCGTAAGGCACGCTAGAGTGGGTGGCCGTTTTCCGTTCGTTTCTTTGACCCCTGGACGTCATGCGCTAGCAAAGCAAGGCTTCTGTCGACTCCCTGATTTCTGATGATTCCCTTTACCTTTGCTGCCTGGAAGTGCGTTTTACTAGGTATCGTAGCCCACATATTTGGGCCGTCCTCGGTGCCAACATCGTCGAGCTCGGTCTCGGTACGAGTCTCTCCCGACCCCCTTCAACGCCGGCCGGCGCACTTGTGTTGCGACAGACACCTTGTTGCACAGTTCCGAGTTACAAGCTTTCTCCAGCAACCGGCGAAGCCGTCCAGGGCCTTGCTTTTTCTTTTATGCTTCTTTTCTTCTTCTTCTTCTCCCCTCCCGCCTCCTCCTTTCTTCGCATTTGGGGATTAGTACCATGCCCCATCGCAGGTAGCTCACCTCACCGGCCATCCAGCATTCGTCAGCTCGCTCTCGTGCCCGTCTGTGTGGAGGCTGGTCAGCGAAAAGTAATGGATAGCACCGGGCACACCATTCCACCCTCGGCGACGAAACCCGAGCTTTGGGACCCGAGCGACTGTCCGTCGTTGTTGCACTGCCGACGTATATATATAAAATAAAAATAAAAGACCAAGGTGATACATTGACGACCAACTGTTCCTACCTACAACAGACAGACTGTATAGTTAGTTGGATGCTGGGCAGATCTGTCTGCGCGCAAAGTGAGGGTATTTTTGGATTTCACTTTTGCTGGCTCGCAACATTGTAGTAATCTGTCCCATCCAATCGCGTCTTGCTCCACGCATTCGCGCACGCGGCCGGTGCACGTTGAATGGACCCTGGCCCTGGAGCCAACAGAACGTCATCAGGTGTGGTTTGGCTGTCCCGGAAAGCAATGGCCAGAGGGAGGGAAGGGAGAGAGCAGTTGGCGCACAGACACGTCTTGTACGTACGCACTCTCTCTCTCTCTCTTACTCACAAGCGCGAGGGACGGGATGGCTCCAGTCACAGTGCAATACAGTGCAGTGCAGAGCACAGCAGCAAACAGGACCCAGCTCAGCAAAGCGCATTCCAATCGCCGTCGGAGCGCGCCGTTGCAGAGGTACCTAACCTGACCCAACCGCGAGAAGCCAAAGTACGGAATACTTGTTCGGTACGCTCATCCTAGACCCATCTGTAGGTACCGGACTACTTGACATCCGTCAAGTCAAAGACGCCGACAAATCCATCCTCAAACGTGCACAGCCTTGTGGGAACCGCCCAGGTTGGGCCGCTTAAGTGGGTCTATCAACACCAATCACAGCGTCTATACTCCGTAGGCTGTTTCTCCTTCCGTTCCTTAGCCCTCACGTTCATCATCCTTCTTTATGTACCTAGGTACCTGCCTCCTCTCTCTCCTTCCCATCCACCCTCTCACCCCCCCCCCCCCCCCCTTTCCCCCCCCACCTCCCCTCCCTTCTTACCCCCCAGCTGTGACCCGACCGACCACAGAGTCACAGACCCCAATTCCACACCCTGGTGCCGGGTCTGTCTGTCCGGTCCACGTTCCTCCAGTGTGTTCTCCGCCCGCCGACCAAGTCCTCGCTTCCTCATCTCAACTCCTCTTTCGCACACTATAGCATATTACCACTCAGTCTCGCTCTGCCGCACTCTCTCCTCGTCCTTGTTGTCGTCGTCGTCGTCCTCCTCCTCGTCCTCCTCCTCACCCTTACTCAGTCGCCCTTCTCTGAGCCCGGTTACACTTACGTAGACCTACTAGCGACAGCGAATAACAGCTCGTCGCACTCGACTCCTCCCCCCGCCGTCTCCAGTTGGGTGCAGTCAGCTCGCGCGTCAGCACAGCCCCAGGGCGGTGCGGTGCCTGAAGGCTGACTTGTGAACTGCCTCGCCCCGATTCTAAAGACAGCAACGCAACACCACATTGCACACACTTACTCACACACGCGTTGGCGCGCACACGACATCCATCCGTTCCGACTGCCGGCATCTGTTTACATCATGGATCACCAGGGCCAGCGCGGTCGCTCACCGTCTGCGGGGCATCAACAGCCTCATATAAGACACCCGTCGCATTCTCCATCTCCGAATCCGTTCCAGCCCAACACCGAAGCAGCTTCAATTGGTCTCGGTCTCGGCTTGGATCAGTCTGCTACCCAAGCCTTCAACGGAGCCTCCTCCGCCGACTTCTCTAGCTTTAATAACAACACCAACTTCCTCAACGGTCCGCAGCCCGGCCAGCAGTCGTATAATCAACCGGGCGCGAACTTCACCGGCCAGGGCCAGCCCAACTTCCTTGACCCCAACTTTCCCTCGGGCGACTTCGCATTGTTTCCCAACGCCGCCCAGGGTGATTCGCAGTTCAGTACCGGAGTCTTCGAACAGAGCCTCAACTCTGAAATGAACACCATGGCTATGCCTCAGAGCCACCACTCTTCCACTCCCCCGCACCTCCTGAACCCGGATCCCCACCAGACACCATCCGCGCGTCAGTCTCCCGCCTTCACCCAGCACCAGTTCTCCTCTCCGCCATCGGGTCATTCTAGGCATGCTTCGCTTGGTCCCGAGGCAGCGCTGCTGCCGAACCAGCTGAATGAATGGAGCCAGCCCCAGTTCCAACGCCATAGGAGATCCCCTTCCGAGTACTCGGACGTTTCGTCGGCTGCCCCGTCACCGAACCTCGTCAGCGCCGATAGCTTCGACGGCCTTGACCAACGCCATTCCCCGATGCAGCGGCCTTCGGACTCTGGCCTTTACCAGCAGATTGGCTTTGACAACTTCACCATCTCGGACCCCGCCCTCAACAGCCCCAACCTGCAAGGCCGGAGCCCCTCGCACAGTCCGGCCATCTCCCCGCGCATTCTTCCCCAGTCGATGCCCGAGCTGAATCAACAGCAAAACTTTGGTATCGGGAATCAGAGTGCCGGCTTCGTCGGTAGTAATGGCTACACCGGGCAGGAAGCATTCCCGACGCTGCAACAACCCGAGATGCCCCAGGTGGCACCGGCCATCAACATTGAGTTCGCGCCTACAGCAAGACAGAACAGCTTTGAGCCTCCCAAGAACCAGATGGATCAGGATTCTCTGACCCCTCCCGAGCGAGGTTAGTAACACGCATTCCTGGCCGTGGACGATGAAGCTGACAAAACACATTACAGGCCGTCCTCGGTCCCGGCCACGCGCAGTGACGGACCCCTTCAACACTTCCGTTGGAGGCATGGCGCGCCAGAGCTCGGTGGGTGGCTTGTCGCCCCATCTGGGGTCTGACCTCTCTGGCCGCGACTCGTCCCGATCCCTCTCACCGCTCGACCGAGGAGCCACAAGTCCCAATCGCAGACGACAGTCGACCTCGGCCGTGCCGAATAACGTGATTGCGCTTAGGCTGGCGGACCCCGAGTATCAGAGCTCCCAGGACAACGGCAACGCGAAACGTGTACAGAAACATCCGGCTACGTTCCAGTGCACTCTTTGCCCCAAACGCTTTACTAGAGCCTACAACCTACGATCCCATTTGCGAACCCACACCGACGAGCGGCCCTTCGTTTGCACAGTGTGTGGTAAGGCGTTCGCTCGTCAACACGACCGAAAGAGGCACGAGGGTCTGCACTCGGGCGAGAAGAAGTTTGTGTGCAAGGGAGACCTCAAGGCGGGCGGCCAATGGGGTTGCGGCCGGAGGTTCGCGCGTGCCGATGCGCTTGGTCGACATTTCCGGTCGGAGGCGGGGCGCATCTGCATCAAGCCCCTATTGGACGAAGAAATGCTCGACAGGCAACGTGCCTGGCAGGAGCAGCGGATGCAACAACAAAACATGCAAAACATGGCGGCCCAGGGCGCTATGGGCATGGAACCGGGCTACCCCATGGACGCCAGCGGGCAGTACATGTTGCCGGCTGCTCTGCTTGCTCAATACCCGGCACTGGCTCAGATGAACTGGTCGGCGCAGGACCCGAGCAGCGGTCTCGACGACGACATATCAGGCCGGTCGTCTTTCGATGCTAGTGACTACGAAGGCGATGACGGTGGTTATGTCAGTGGACCCGGTACAGGATTTGGTGAAGGGGGCATGGGCCAGAACTTTGGCGAAGTTGGTTATGCCAGTGACTATGGTGGCCGTTAGCGATGGACGTGGTTTTAACTTAAACCCCTCCCCCCTTCGTTTTTTTGTTTTTCTTCTCAGACGTTTTTATGTCTTCTTTTTGCGGCCAATCGCCTACGATACGTACTTTATACTATTCAGTTTTGTTTCTGGGGTTTGGCGCTTCATGATCAAGCGCCGGTTGTAAGGGAAACACTGCGACAACGCCCACAGAGGGCGCTGAGCTGGTGGTCTGGTCACACGGTTTAGAACGCGTTGCTATAGATACCATCATGACGATATTTGCAATTATCATTTCTCATTATTCAGCGTTATGTGTGCTTGGGGTGGACTTGTGAGTGTGAAAGACTATATGAGGAGGGGGTAAACATGCCGCGTTAGGACGTGCTTCTTTCTCCAGGTACGAATGATGGCTCCGGTGCTTATCGGCGATAAGGTTGTGGTTACATCACTTGGCGGGGTCGATCATACGCCCCCTCGCTCGTCACTTGAGGTGGGAGCAAGTTATGTCTCTCATGATGTTATGGCTGTTATTCAATTAGTAATCTGCCAGGCTGGTTGATATGGTAGTCTCGGCGCCGAGCTCGATCCAAAAACCACGCCTAAATCTAGGAATGTGAGACAACAGATGCTGCCCCAGTAAGTACACTAGGAACCTTGCCGGACCCTCCCCAGAGCCAAAAAGAGACTTGTCGTTCTCCGTAAGCTTTTGGGGCAACATACCCTTTTCCACGTGTTACTCGGCCGCCTTTCTTTGGGAGAGGAGGGGGGGCCATATAACAGGGGCAGATAACAGGGGCAGCGCGGAGGTGTCTCACCAGGAACGGCGTATGATCGGCCGCGTTGCTTTGTCGTGCGGGGCCATTGTCACTTTGAAAAGAGTATGATGTGGAAATTCATTTGTAAGCTGAGGGCGGGGCGACGACGATGGATGGGAGAGAGGGTTCGGAAGCATGTGGATCGGATGAGGGGAAGCTGTTGCAATGACGATTCGGACTGTACATAAGGAACGGGGCCTCGGATGCCAGACTTGAGGCTACCTCAACGCTCACGGTCGATCCGAGTTTCGAACCCCAAAGCTACTTTACACCTCTTCTCCCCTGTACCTGTCTGTACTGCCGCCGCACCTGATCCACGAAACACACGGTACGAACTTACACCGCTCATCCTCCACCAAGGACGGCAAGCATGGCGCAGAACCAAGCAGTCAAGACGGTCGCGGCGGGCGTCGCAAAGGTCGTCGACGTGCCCGTCCCCGCCCTCCCGGCCGACGACTACATCCTGGTCAAGACGACGGCCGTTGCCGTCAACCCGACGGACTGGAAGCACGTCGACTTCGCCGACAAGGCGGGATGCGTCGGCATCTGGGTCGGCTGCGACTACGTGGGCGTCGTCGAGGAGGTCGGCAAGGGTGTGACCAAGGACTTCAAGAAGGGGGACCGCATCTGCGGCCCTGTCAACGGATCGTGAGTGGCTGGTGTTGCCCATGCCGTCTTCCGCTCGCTGTTGGGGCGGCAAGGCGGCAAGGAAGCCCTACAAGCTTACTGACGAGGGATGGGCCAGGAACGGGCTGAGGGAGGTCGACGGCGCCTTCGCGAAGTACATTGTCGTCAAGGGTGACCTGCAGATCAAGACGCCGGACAACCTTTCCGACGAAGAGGCCGCGACGCTCGGCATCGCCGTCACGACAGTCGTATGCAGCCCCCCCCCCCCCCTCCCCTCTCAACCATCCCCTTTCTTACTTACACACGCACACTTTCTCTCTCTTCAGCTGCGCGACGAGACTAACACGAAGCGGAATTGCAGGGCCAAGGCCTGTACCAGACCCTGAACCTTCCCCTCCCCACCGCCCCGACAACCGACCCTTCGGCCACGATCCTCATCTACGGCGGCAGCACGGCCATGGGCATCTCGGGCATCCAGTATGCCCGGCTGTCCGGGTACAAAGTCCTCGCGACCGCGTCGCCGCACAACTTCGAGTACGTCAAGTCCCTGGGCGCGAGCGAGGTGTTCGACTACAAGTCGCCCACGGTCTCGGAGGACATCCGCCGGCACACGGGCGACGGGCTCACGCTGGCGTGGGACTGCCAGTCGACCAAAGAGTCGGTCGCCCTCGTCGCCAAGGCGCTCTCGAGCTCCAAGGGCGGTGTCATCGGCACACTCCTGCCCGTCGACACGAAGGTCGCGCAGGAGGTCAACCCCAAGGTCGAGGTCAAGATGACCATATACTACAGCGTCTTTGGTGAGGAGTATGGCTACTTTGGTGAGCATCGCCCCCTCCCTCCTTTCCCTTCTCTTGATGCATGCAATCCCCCAATGTTTACTTCTTTTCCTCTGACCATTCAACCCCGCTGGCAGGCAAGAGGAACGCCGTCCCCGAAGATTACGAGTTCGGCAAGAAGTTCTGGGAGATCAGCCGCGGCCTGCTGGCCGACGGCAAGCTCAAGCCCATCCGCGTCATCAAGAACCAGGGCGGCAGCGGCCTCGAAGGCGTCGTCGTCGGCCTCAAGGAGCTGAAGGAGGGCAAGGTCAGCGGCGGGAAGCTGGTATACACCATCTGAGGGAGGCGGTCGTCAATGGGCTAAGACGAAGAAGACAGGAAGGAAGCATGCATGAAGGTGGAATATTGATATTGGGTTATATCAGGGCCCTTGGGCCCACAGCAAGGAAACATGAGAGTACCGCTGAAACAAGTGACAAGAAAAACAAAACGATGGTATCTAGAAGCATCCCGGGACGATGGGAGAGGGGGGAAACAAAAGGACTTTAAAACGCTTGTTATCCTGCATGTGCATGTGCATGTGCGTGTGTGCGCCGGACCCGCCTACGTCTTGGCCCGACCGACCCTTTGCGCAACCTCGTCGAGCATCTTGTTCACCATGTTGCGATGTGCGGTCTCCATCTGCCCCTTGACGAGGGGCATCAGCATCCGGCTCGTCTCGACCCGTGTGGTCTCGACGAGCTCGTAGTCCCCCTCGACGTAGCCGCCGAGCTTCCCGGCGCTGTGCTCGCCGGGCCACCGCTCCTCGGACCGCGGCACGACGAGCCACTCGGACCAGACGCGGACGCCGGCGGGGGCCTTGGCCCGCGAGCGCAGTCCGTTGGGGATGTTCTGCAGCACCGCGGGGAAGTTGATCTCCTTCTTGACGCCGGGGGCGACGGTGACCTTCTCGTAGATCTTGTACGAGGTGATCTTGAAGCCCGTCTCGAGAAACCACTCGTCGTCGACGACGCTCTTGAGCGGGACGGGCACCTTCTCATACCGCGTCACCAGCGGCTGATGGCGGATGACGGGTGATTGGGACTGCAGCATTTCGACGACAGCTTCCGCCGGGAGCATGCTGGGTAGCGGGATGCGGATCGTAAGGTTGTGGTGGGCGGGCATCGTGACAGAATCCGGCTTTCTCCCCCGCTCCCCGGACTTCGGAGAGGCTTTCGACGTCGCTTGCCGGGCTTGTGAGTGCCTCGTCCGTCGACTTTTTGTACGGCGGTAGCACGAGCTGCACGACGTGAAGAGTTCGAACCGTGGGAAGAAAAGAAAAACGACGTTGCTAGTAGACGCGCGGAGAGCTGGGAGAAAAAAAAAATGGGATGAGTCCAAAGGGCACGATCAAGACACAGCTTGGTTCCCTGCCGGTTCAGGATCAGCGGGGATCCGGGGTTCCTTATGTCTGGAAGGCGTATGGGAAAAGCAGAGAACCTTGTCCTGAGTGAACTGCGGTTTCCCGTGGAACAGGCACATTACGGAGTACTTAGTCGAAGAAGCCGTGGCGGCGGCCGGGGGTCCGTCATCTTTTGTTTCGTCTGATGGTCTGTTCTCCATATGTAGGGGAAGGGGGCTGACGCCGAGTCGGCGTCGTCGCATGGGCCTTGTCGAGAGCAAACGCCAGGCCAAGCTGGCAACCAACAAACAAGTCAACGTCACCCGGAGGATTTTGGCGCCGCGAGGTTGGCGCATACGAAGGGCAGCTTTTGCAAAGCCTAATACTGTGGCTTAACCTGCCCTTGTATTGGCTAAGAATCGTCGTGGGATTTTAGCACATTTTAGGACTTGATACTCGGTGTTGAGAACAATACGGAGATGAAACAAGCGATGATACTATTATTAATCCCTGGCGAAGGCGTGCCTTGGAGTCGTAGTAAGTACTACCTAGTAAGGGCACCGGGCGAGCTCCATTTGAGGCGCTACCACGGGATAACAAAGAAGCCGATCTTGAACCCGGGCCAGCCAGACTGCGCCCTGGGCGGGCGAGAGCCGCTGTGGCTGATGCTGACAGGCTCACCGGGGCACCGGAGAGCCGAGCACGGGTAGATATCTGGCATCATCGCATTTGATCTTGGGATGCAGGGTCGTCTTTCTCAGCGGCAGCATACGATCCGGCCGGAAGCGGGACGGTCCATGAAAATCCGAACATGAGCTTTGGGGCCCGGCTTTTGTTTGCTTTCTGCACCCTCCAGACTTGTTTCCCCTACAAGACCAGCCCTATTGTTGCTTGGTGTGTACGTGAAGCAACGTCAACCGGCTTCAGACAAGGGCCGCGGAGGAAGCATGTGGTTTCTGGTTGATCGTAGATGCAGAGTTTCGGCTTGGCCAAAGATACCCGTGATTTAGGGACTGCGGAGCATAACGCATCCGATCAACAACCTGCCGTCCATAGGTATACCTATAGGTATACAACGGACCCATTACACGGAGGCTCTGGCCATTCATTGCCTGGTGGACGTTGACTTGTGGAACAATAGACGCTTGCATTGATTGAATTTTGTCGGAGAATACTACCGGCGGTACTGCGGATGATTCTATGTATGCTCGTCATTCCAATGATAGCCCTGGCGGCTTGGACTCCAGACAGCGGTTAGAAATGGGTCGATATGAGTCCAATGCTGTTCGAGTCGACTCTGCACCCAGCCAAGTTGGTCAGTCATTCATTCAGGCAATCATTTCTGCATCGTATCCGTACTGCGTTGCCCTCCCTCCCCATCGACCCATAATTTCAACCTGACCGAACATCGTAGGCCTACACTAGTGGACAACTGCTGACACTTCAGGTCTGACCGCCAGAAGACACGGCGAGATGTTGAAATCGACCGACGAGCCTCCACTGACCGGCATCTCTATCGTGTGCATCAATCTGACGCACGCCCTTGGCGGGTCTGGTCTTCGAAAACGGCATGAACCCATCGAGTTTTTAGTTTTTTTTTTCTTCCTTCTTCTTTCTATGCCTGCGTCATGCAGGGAAATCCCAGAATGACATGCTCCATGTCAGTGAGCGCATCATCTAGGTTGCGTTTCTCCTCTCCACTGACAACGAAGAGCTTCAAGAAAAACATATGCGGCATCCTCCAGACACGATAATTCAGCGTGGCTGGTTGGTGCGAATGGGCCCGATGTTGTTGGAGGAATTGAAGCGGTGAAGAGACGCCATACCAATTTGGGCCATAAGTGGAGTGAGGTGCGCCATGCGCTGCTGGAAGGTGGGACATGCAGACGAGACGATCCAGTCGAGGAATGCAGATGCATCTCTCAGACAGGGCCAGACTTGGGATGTGCATGAAGGCCATGTAAGTTCCCGATGCGCAAGCCTGGCAGTGCCGCCAGCGACCTGCGAGCACACCCGTCGCGAGGCGGGCTGCTGGTAGTGGGTAATGTATCGATACCTCATGTCCTGAGGGCGGCGACTATTCGTACGGCGATGAGTATGGTATTGTCGCTTCTGCTCCTCTCCCGCCGACGTTTTGCATCTGCATTTCACTCTTTACCCTTCGGGCATGGACGCATGACCTAGCCTGCCTGTCATCATTAGGGTAATGATGCGCCTGTACACCACCCCGCAGGACATACGGATATTCTGGAGGCAATCAGATGCTTGGCTTGGTTGGTGTTATGTAAATGAACATACTACTCCGTATTATAGGGGCGAGTAAGGAGTGGCTGGATGGGAGTTGATGTTGGGTGTGGATGACAGCAGAGCGTCATGATGAACAACATGGAAGACGGCGGTGCGAGAATGGCAACCTGTGTACAACGAGAGCGAAAATGCAAGGACTTGGTTAGCTACGTTGTGGTTGCAGGGAAGAGGGATGATGGAGGAGGAGGCCCGTAGGGTCTTTGCTATTCACTTTTTAGGAACTGGAGCCCAGCAACATAACAAACTGTCAGTCATTTTTGTTTTCTTTGTTGCCTCTGCAAAGTGCGGATACGTGCTTTCCCGGAACCATCCGAAGTACACTACTTACCGTCTACCTAGGTAGGTAGGTAGCACCTAGGTAGGATAGCTTCCACACGTACATACCTGTACTATGTGGGTAGCATGAAAGAGGCAAACCCCCGTGTAAGAGGCTTGGAAGAGGAAGGCGGTACGGAAGGGTAGGGTAGGGTGTTGGCGGCAAGGGCGTTTTGCCTGTCGGATTGCCGAGCTTAACCCTTTACCCCCCCCCCCATCTTCAAATTGTTCTGGTTCCAATTTCACTTGGTTATCATGACATACCTACCTTGCATTGGGTAGTGTACATGCTGGAAGCGAGCTATGGTCTCGCGGGACAATGTACTTTCCAGTCGTGTTCAACGCGTGGAAACTTGTATAGCAAGCTCTTGAGCATTCCCCATTTCCTGGTCGCCTCTTCTAGGCCCTCCCGTTGCCGTATCGTGCGCCCATGTGCTGCCCGCATGCCCACCCATGACAGACGGGATCCTGGAGAAATGGCATCACCTGGGCGGCAGGCTGAAAAGCAGAGGGTGTCACGGTGGTGTGCACCAAGTCAAAAGACAACACTTGCAGGGATTCGCATGGTCCATATCACACCAGCTCGGCCAATGGCCCGCCGAGACCGCCCCTCATCACTGGCCAAGTTGCCAGGGGTCATGACATGGCCACCCACTCACTGGCGGGACAAGGAGCAATGGATGCCACCTACTTCGTACACTACTGTTGATAGGTATTTCGCCGACCGTGTTACCCCATCGTCAATCATGGGCCGCCATGCTGCTCTAGATCTATTACCTACTGTTGATAGGTACGGATTGCACGCATGCATGCAGCCGAGTCGGCGACGGAGGAGCAACGACTGTAAGACCCAAACCTTTGGACTGGGCCTGATAGACCAGGTAGTCATGGCTGGTATCCGTACCTCATCGAGCATCAATCAACATCCATTATGATTGTTCCTCTCATCTTCAACCTGCCGCGCTCCATCTGTAACACACTTGCCTCGACACACACATTCGCCTGGTTGACTCATCCTTGTGTACATTCATTTTGTATCCGAGACGTCGTTTTAACTTGTTTTTGTTGTACTTTTTGCTTTGTTTTTTTTGTCGTGTTGCATGGCGAGGCAGAACTCTTGAAGAAACAAGACGATACGATACGATACGATACGATACGATACGATACGATACAATACGGTACGACCCGATCCAGTCCGATCCAGGACATTTCCGCACTGGAAGGTGAAGGAAGAACGCCGGTTGGCCGTCGATGAGAGGGAGTCTTCTACAGAGACAGGTCCGATTCCCCCTGGCTTTCGACCTCGGGCAATTAATTGCCTTTCAACCTGGCCAGTCCGAGCCTGAGCTTACATACCGGTAGGTCGATGGGAACGACGCTACGACCGACATAAGGACGCGCCGCAACTCGGATCACGTCCCTGACCGGCACCGAACATCGAGAGCCTATTCGCCCAGCCCGCCGTTGGATGAGCCAAGCAGAGCCCGACGTCGATAGAGCGAATTGACTTGCCAGCTGCAGGTGGTTGTTGCCTGCCTTGACTCCTGCGGGATATTTGGCGGTCTGCAACACCACCATCCACCAACTCGTCTCGCCGCGACGATCCAGCGACGACGCGCCGGGCCATTGGCTCCCTATGCAGAAAGTGGCTTGTAAGAATCTTTCCCCCCCATTCCCCTTCTCCTTCCATCTATCCTACCTGGGCTGTCCCCAGCGTTCTTATTGCTCAGTTCTTCGCCTGTCTGGTTCAACCTCGCCTCAGTCAGGGAGGCTCAGTCGGATTAAAAAAAAAAATAAAAAAAAAAAGAAGGGGTCAGAGACGGCGTGCATCTCCGGAACGAGTACAAAGGTTGGGCGGCTGATTGACTTTCCTTGGACAGCCTTAGGGACCAGTTCGCCGGCCATCAGACGCTCGTGTGCTCGGTGCATTTAGAGAGCCGGACAGCATTAGACGGACGGCGACACCAGAAGCTGCATCCCTGTCTATCGCTTCCACTTGGCCCGCTATCGTCCAGTTCTCCCGCAATTCTGAACAGGGGACCAGGAACATAGTTGATCGAGGGAAGAGAGAGGCAACTCTACTTCCGCTGCCCTGCCCTGTCCTGCCATTCCATATCTTATCCGTCATTCTATGACTTCTCCCCCGCCACAATCCCTTCACCTCACCTTACCCTGAAGGTCCGCCTCCCCTTTCCCCTCCCCCAGGTCCCTTGCGCTGCTTAGCGCCAAGTGGTTCCCGTCCCTTTCATCCCACCTCTACCTCCCAGCCTGCGCAATTACGTCTTTTACTCTACGCGCAAGTCCCTCTCTTTTTTTTCTTTCCTTTTTATTTTTATTTTACTTACTGACTGGCACCAGCCGTGTCCCAGCTCGCCTGCATAGTACGAATCGAATTCACGGGACGCGCTCTATATTGTCCTGTGTCCCCGGCGCAATCAAACCGGTTTTTGCTTTGTCCACCTCGTTCTTTGGTCCAACGGCCTCGCGTTGGCGCGAACTTACTTCCTCTTCCGATACCCTTTGCATGAGGACGAACTGGACGACAAACGCAACGACGGTGAATACGACGACGATTACGAAAACTGCCATATATCCAAAATCCCACTTCCGGTCGTTCCTCTCACCCACTCGGCTTAAGTCCTATGGTTTTCACGCCCAGTTGCTGCAACACCAGTTCTACTTCTCAACATGGCTGCGGCCGCGGTATCGACGTTCTCCCTATTAGGGCAGGCAGGAGGTACATATGGATGGAGAACAACGACCCAATGTGCAAGGATTGAGCGGGAGGAGGCCGATGTGCGCATTCGCTTGCGCATGATCGCGCGCGCCTGGGAATCTGCTTCACACCACCTTCAGGTAGGACCCGAGCCTTCTTCGTCTGCCGTCATCATTTCCCCCAATTTATTCTCTCTGGAATTTTGTGCGCGTCCGTGTCCTTCCAGCCTTGACGCTGCCGCGGGCTCGTCACAGGTCTAACGGCTTTCGTTCGGTGCAGAGGCTAGTCAGGAAAATCTCCTAGGTGGAATCGGGGGAAGTGAGGCGCATGACGCACCCCCCCCCCATTCCACCACTTACACTGCCTTCAGATGAACGTCGGAGCTAAGCTGATCCGCTGACATCCATAGATTTCATCCCATCGCCAACCCCTCAAAACCACATGTGGCATCTCAAGTCCACTGAAAACACCGGAATCTGGCCCGCGATGGTTGCGACGCTTTAACCCGCCATCTGCACCTCTAGAGTCCTCTGAGCAAGTTATGGATCCCACCAACACTGGCGGTTTTGCTAGTCGGCGACCCCCGGACTTCTCCTTCCTCGCCCAGCCTCAGACTCCAAGCACGAATAAACGAGAAGGACGTACCGGCGACACCATTTTCCACGACCCCACGCACAACTTCCTCATCGACTTTGGCTCCGAGGAAGGCTTCACGCAAGCCGCGAAAAAAAAGAAGAAAGCGCCAGCTAAGGCCCCAACCGCCAACAATAACGGTAACGATGACGATGGTGCCAAGAAAGATGACGAAGGTGCCGGCGACGGAGGCGACAAGAGCGGCGATGCAAGCAATAACGGCGGTGCTGCGGGCGATGGGGATGGGGGCGACAAGGAGACGCCACCGCCGGCCGATGATCCACCTCCGGATTCCTTCGACGAGATCAAATTAGACGATGCAGGCGGAGGTGGCAACGGTACGCCTGATATCAGCATCAAAACAACAGAAACCAAGAAGTCGGGGTTTGGCGGCTGGGGTGCAAGTTGGGCATCGGGGACGGGATTAGGATTAGGGGGCTCGTGGGATTGGTCCGGTGCTAACAAGAAGGCGGCCGCGAACACGCCAGAAGAGGCGAAGGAAGAGGTCGATTCGAATCCATGGGGCCTCAGCGCTGCAAAGCCGAAGAAAAAGACAACGACGCTTGGATTCAGCTTCGGGGAGGACGCAGCAGCCGACCCGGAACCGGCCCCCGAGCTACCAAAGGAGGAGGAAAAGAAGGATGATGCCTGGGGGTTCGCTACCGCATTATCGAAGAAAGATAAAAAAAAGAAGAAAACTAGCATTTGGGGCGAAGCTGCGGAAGAGAAGGAAGAGCCGCCCAAGGTAGAAACTCCCGCTGACGACCCATGGGGTTCATGGGGCACCACAACTAAGACAAAGGGCAAAAATGACCCTGAACCCGAACCGCCCAAAGAGGAGACGAAACAGGACGACATCTGGGACACCTGGGGCCTGGGTAAGAAGAAGAAAAAAGAAGAGCCAGCGGTGGTCCCAGAACCTGAACCGCAGCCTGAGCCCGCGCCCGACCCACCAGCTGCCGCAGCGGATCCTTGGAGTTGGGGAACATCAACGAGTAAGAAGGACAAGAAGAAGAAAAAGGGCCTCCTTGACATTGAACCACCCAAGGCGCCGGACCCCGAACCCGAACCAGAACCAGAACCACAGCCGGAGCCGGAGCCGGAGCCGGAGCCGCCAAAAGCTGATCCCTTTGCAGGCCTGACCAAAACGCAAAAGAAGGCGAAGATGAAGGAGATAGCTGCCGCTGAAGCCGCTGCTGCTAAAGCCGCTGCCGCCGAAGCTGCCGCTGCCGAAGCTGCCGAAGCTGCCGCTGCTGAAGCCGCTGCTGCCGATGCCGCCGCTGCCGATGCCGCCGCTGCCGAAGCTGCAGCTGCTGCTGAAGCCGAGGCCGCCGAGAAGGCTCGGCTCGAGGAGGAACAGGCCGCCAAGATGGCCAAGATCGCCGACGAGGAGAAACAATTCGCTGCCTTGGAGGCCAAGAAGGCCAAGAAGGGCAGATTGACGAAGAAAGACCAGACCACCTACGACCAACTAAAGCAGTCTATCGACCAACGTGCCGCAGATCAGGCTGCTGCTGCAGATGCGGAAGCTGCCGCAGTCACTGATGCCGATGCTGCCGCCGCTGAAGCAGTAGAGGCCGCTCGCGTCGAAGAAGAGGAGCGGCTCGCCAAGGAAGCCGAAGAACAAGCAGCAAAGGAAGCAGCCGAGGCAGAAAAAGCAGCAGAAGCGGCCAAGACAGCTGCGGCAGTTGACGATCTCGGATGGGGTGTGACGACAAAGAGCAAGAAGAAGAAGAAGGGCAAGGCCGAACCCGAGCCCGAACCGGTCCCTCCACCGCCGCCACCCGCCCCTGAGCCCGAGCCCGAGCCCGAACCGGAAAAGAAGGACGACCCCTGGAGCTTCACTACCACAACGTCGAAGAAGGACAAAAAGAAGAAGAAGGAACTTATTGCCGATCCTGAACCCCTCAAGGAACCAGAACCCGAACCAGAGCCCGAGCCCGAGCCCGAGCCCGAGAAACCAGCGGAAGATGACTTATGGACCAGCCTGATATCCTCCAAGAAGGACAAAAAGAAGAAAAAGGGCAAGACTCCTGAACCTGAGCCTGAACCTGAGCCTGAGCCCGAGCCGATTCCCGAACCTGCTCCAGATCCTCCCGCAGCTGAGCCGGAGCTGGAACCGGAGACAGAGAAGAAGGAGGAGGACGACTTCTGGGGCGTTGCTTCTTCCAAGAAGGACAAGAAAAAGAAGAAAGAGGCGGAAGCCGAAAAGCCTAAGGACGACTCTTGGGGCATCTGGGGCCTATCTTCCAAGAAAGACAAGGATAAGGACAAGGACCAAGAGAAGGAGAAGAAGAAGAAAAGCAAAGAGGCGCCGTCTGCAGAAGAACCAGAGGCAGAAACAGCCGCAGACGATAACTTGGCTCTGAGCAAGTCGGAAAAGAAAAAGAAGAAGAAGAAGGACGCCATGGCCCTGGTTGAGTTCGGTGGAGAAGAAGAGGAGACCACTCCTGCCCAGGAAGCCCCTCCCGCCGTGCCCAATATTTCCGACCCCATGGATGACGACGGTTTCTTCAGCTCCTGGAACATCGGCAAAAAGGACAAGAAGAAGGGAGCCGACGCTGAGGCTGCCTCAGTGAGACCTGATGCAATTGAGGAGCCGGCAGACGACATCTGGGGAACATCGTCATCCAAGAAAAAGAAGGACAAATCCAAGAACGAACCTGTGGAAGTCATGGACGAAGAGCCTAATGTGGATTCCGTACAACCAGACTCGGTCGAGGAGACCAGAGACAAAGGCGAAGATGATGATTGGGCCGCCTGGGGATCCTCGAAAAAGAAGTCTAAGAATCGTAAGGACATACTCGCCGACCCTCCACCGCCAGCTCCTACCCCTCCCACCTTGGACATGACTGAGCCTGAAGCAGAACCAGAACCTGAGAAAGACAAATCCAGCTTTTGGGGCGACACGACCTCTTCCAAGTCAAAGTCCAAGGACAAGGATAAAGACAAGGAAAAGGAGAAGTCCAAAAAAGAACCTAAGCTGAGCGAGAAGGAGCTCAAAAAGCTCGAGAAGGAGAAGAAGAAGGCAGAGAAAGAAGAAGCTGCGCGCAAGGCTAAAGAAGAGGAAGAGGCTGCAGCCGCTGCGGCCGAAGAAGCAGCCAAGGAAGAGGAGGAGCGTCTTGCTCGAGAAGCGGAAGAGGCCGCCGCCGCCGCCGACGTCGAGGCTGCCGAGAAGGCTCGCCTCGAGGAGGAACAAGCCGCCAAAATCGCCGAGGAAGACGAGCAGTTCGCTGCCTTGGAGGCCAAGAAGCTCAAGAAGGGCAAATTGACAAAGAAAGACCAAGCCATCTACGACGAGTTGAAGGAGTCTATCGATCAGCGCGCCGCAGATCAAACTACTGCAGATGTGGAAGCTACCACGGCCGCTGAAGCAGCAGAGGCCGCTCGCATTGAGGAAGAGGAGCGTCTCGCCAAGGAAGCCGAAGAGCAAGCGGCGAAGGAGGCTGAGGAACAGGCGGCGCGTGAACAAGAAGAGGCCGAGGCCGCGGAGAAGAAGTCGAAGAAGACTTCCAAGGCAGAGAAGGAGTCCAAGTCCAAGTCCAAGTCCAAGGAGAAAGAAAAGGAGAAGGAGAAGAAAGACAAGAAGGACAAGAAGGACAAGAAGAGCAAGGATAAAGACAAGGACGAGGACCCCGAACCGGCTCCGGAGATCGGCAACGACGATGACCTGGGCGACATTGAACTTACTGAAGAGCAAGTAGCGGAGCTCCTGGCCGACCCCGAGCCCGCAGAGCCAGACCCACCCCCACCTCCCCCCGCGCCGGAACCCAAGCCGTCCAACAACGCCTTCAGCTTCTGGGGCGTGAACACCAAGAAGTCTAAGAAAGGTATGCGGCCTCAGGCATGGCCTCCAGTTTCCCTGACCACCACTGCACCTACCAGAGTTTCACCGGGATCATTGAAATGAGACGTCTCGTCACATCGAATGTCTATCAAGATTACAGCTGACTTGTCTTTGTTCTAGCTCAAGAAGGTGCGGATCTCGGCTGGAATGATACGACTACCTCATCCGCCACAAACAACGATGCCCCGACCTGGATGCAACCATCTACGGCTCGTAAGGCCAAAGGAACGAAGATTGCTGACAAGTTAAAAGCATTTGAACCAACGCCGCCTCCAGAAGACGAACCGACCCCTGTTGTTGAGGAACCTGCCCCTGAGGAAGCGCCACCAGAGGATCCGGCCCCAGAGGAGGAACCTGTTCCCGAGGATCCCATTCCGCCGCCTCCAGATCCACCGAAAGCCTTGACAAAGGAAGAGAGGAAGCGACTCAAAAAGGAGAAGAAGCGTGCTGAAGCCGAGTTTGCACCGCCGCCGCCGCCGCCGCCACCACCACCTCCTGTTGAAGACCCACCGTTAGTTGATCTTGAGGAGCCAGCTGACGAGAACAAGTCATCAGAACCCCCGGGAGCTTTCCCGGCCGATGAAGATGAGAACGAAATCATCGAAGTGATCGAGATGCCAGTGGAGAAGAAGAAGAAGAAGAGCAAGAAGAACAGAGAAAGGGATCTTCTTGCCGAAGACGTCCCTCCCCCGCCAGCTCCACCACCGCCCCCTGCCGTACCTGAGGCCCCAGAGCCAGGAGAACCCGATGCCGAGGAAGAGGTGTTGACACCTCCCCCTGAGGTGAAATTGAACAAAAAGGACCGGGCCAAGATCAGCCGCGAAGGTTCATCGTGGGGCATGTGGTCGGCCTCGGCACCTCGCGACAAGGACAGGGAGCGAGACCGCGACCGCCGTGACCGTGACCGTGACCGGGAGAGAAGTTCCAAGCATAAGTCTGAAAGACGTGAGAGGAAACAGGCAGCTGGTGAGAAAAAGGAGGGCAAAAGCTCGTCCAAGGGTTCGAGCTCCGGAAAGGGCGATCGTGCCGAGAAAGAAATGGAGACGTCGGCGCCAACGCGCCCAAAGCTCATGTCCGTGTTCAGCACCCCTCCAATTTCACGCACCGCTTCAACCCGGGATCGGCGTCACGGATCTAGTGGCCGGCCGTCACGTCGTCACTCTGTCGACGTTACCGGCTTGGTATCACCGCCTCCTGAAGATGCGCCTCCAGTATCTTCCAAAGCCGCCAAAGTCCTGGGCGTCGACAAGTCAAGCAGACGCCGCAGGCGTGCTCCTGCAGAGGATGATGACATCGTAATGGTCGGGGCAAATGGTGATGGAGAGGATGCCAACCCCCCAAAGTCCTCTCGCCGGCGATCCAGACAACCCAAAGACGACGACATTGTTATGGTGGACGCAGACGTCCCTTCCGAGCCACCGCCCATGAAACGGTCCAGCTCGAGCGCCAAGAAAGGGCTTGGTGGACTGTTTAGCGGTCTCCGAACCCCCAAGACAGAACGCCCAGACCCGTTGCGAAGACGCCACACATACGCGACTGACGATGAAACTAGACGCGAGCGCCGAAAGGGTTCTTCTGGTGATGCCGAAGAGGCAGATCTGGCGGCAATGACTGACATGGACCAGGAGGCCCGCCGTGCTGCTCGTCGTGCCCGCCGTGCTGCAAGGGATGCCGAGGTCGAGGTCGTGGACCCGTATGGCGATGAGGCACGTCGTGCCGCCAAGGAAGAAGCTAGGCGTGAACGTCGCCGCCGGAGGGAAGAAGAAGACGCTCAGGCGCGAAAGCAAGAGGAAAAGGAGGCGAGGCGCGCAGAACGACGCGCCGCCCGCCAACGTGAGGAAGAAGAGCGAAGGGCAGCCGACGACCGAGAGGCTGAGCGAGCCGAGCGGCGGCGACGCCGCAAGGAACGTGAGGCCGCTGCTGCCGCCGCCGCCGAAGCAGATATGGAGGCTAGACGAGCGGCACGTGAAGAACGCCGTCGAGCCCGTGCTGCTGAAGCAGAAGACGAAGAGGCCCGGAGGGTCAGGCGAGAGGCTCGGCGCGCCGCTCGTGCGGCCGGTGAAGCAACGGACGCAGAAGAATTTCGCCATCGCAGCAGCCGAAAACGGTCCACCTATACATCGGGTGACGAAGCCATGCATTCATCGCGCCACCGCTACCGGCGCGACGAGGAGGTAAGGCCGGCATGGCCCCATTCCGGCACCTCATCGTGGGTTAAGGAGCACTCCGATGCGGGTCCGCCCCCGGAGGACGGCGGACAGACAGACGCGGTGCCGCAGACGGAGGACGAAGCGCGGCGCGAGCGGCGCGAGCGTCGGCGCAGGGCCAAGTACGAATACGGCACGGCAGACGAGGCGGACGATCGCCGCCGCAGGGCTCGCCGTGAGGAGCGCGAGCGCAGATACGGGGGCGGCAGCGGGGGGGTCGGCGCCGGCGGTTCGGAGGGCAGCGACGAGCGGCGCCGGCAGGCCATGTTTTCCGACGCGACGGCGACACCGCGGGGGAGCTGGTGGAGGAAGCTGACTGGCTAATGTTTTGCTGCGCTACGATGTGTACGAATGGAACCACCAGCCAGCGAGCGCCGGAATATTTCTGGAGGATGGATTTACTGTTTTGCTTCTTGTTTGGGACGCCGCGAGAAGACATAGCGACCCGCTCACGATATAACTGGCGTATATATACCCACCATACAACCGGAATTCGACTTGTCATTTCTGTTAAATACATGAACATCTTGTTCCAACACACGTGTATACACCCTCCTTCGCCAGTTTCGGGCCTTGAATAACACATAGATACGATGATGCGCAGACATGCACGCACTTTGGGGAGGTTGCTCCTTTCCATGTCAAAGCAGACAATGTCGAGTCGCAAAGCCAAATACTTGTCATTTGTACATCAATGAAGTGGAAAGAAGAAGAAAAAGAATAAAAAAAACCACAGGTCGGTGAGCAGCTGGTGGGAAGTGGAACCTGTATCTGATGCACCTCGGACCGAAGCAATCGTGGTACCGATTCCCGCTCCTGTCCCTAGCCACTAATTATGATTAGGACGATGCGCGTTGAGATGAACGAAACTAAGCATTATATATGGTACTACACTGCCGAAGTAGGCATGATTTGGATATATGGCAACGCCGCCCAATGGCGGGGTATGTGTCCTCCTCCCCCATGACGCCTCGTCTTAGTGAGTGGAGGCAATGCTTCTCAACAGACCCTGAATCGAGTAAACGAGATGGGAAAATAATAACCGATTGACGCTTTATCGCAGACCGGTCAGCTTGAGCAGATCGTGCTGGTGGAAATAAGCGCGGACGCGCTTGCCATAAATGTCTGAATGACGCGTCAGTCCTACCATACCTAGTCACATACGATCGGGCGCGAAACTTACACATCGGAATGCTCGAAGCGCAGATTACCACCTGAACACTTGCGATGGCCATCATGGTGGGCTTGATTCCACCCGCAATGATCCAATCGTACGCGCTGTACGTCAACCCGAAGCTAAAGATGTTCTTGAAGATAATCATGATGGTGAAGCCCTCGATGGCGATTTCGCGGTACGCGTCGACAATGTACAGGGAGCTGGCTACTGCGCCAATGACCATACCGGCGACCTCGAAACCGAAAAAGATGAGCGGGACGCTGTAGTGGTACTGCTGGCTGGCGAGACCGGCAGAAGTGATGGCGAAGCCGTACAGGCCTATGCCGCCGACAATAAACATGGGAAGCACCATGACGATCCGGAACTCTGGCTCGTAGATGCCGCCGTTGCGGCGAGTCATGAAGTTGGCACTCCAGTCGGAGAAGACGCCAGCGATGACGAACCCAACGAGGGCTCCTACGAAAGCGCCCACGTAGGCGTACCCGGCGTTGACCTCGTTCCAAAAGTAAGGTGGTCCCAGGAAGATGGCGGCAACAATGACACCAATGAAGACAGTCCAACCAATCATGGCGCCCTGAATCAAACACCCCCATAGGAAGGCGGGCTGAACAAACAGCGGAAACGGGCGCAGAAGAAGCTTCCAGTAGCTCTCATCCGTCTTGCGGCCGTCGAACAAGGCAAGCGACTGTACATATGTCTTTTTGGGAGTGTGAGCTCCTCGGCTAGCTTCCAGCCCGGGTGTGTTTGTCGATGAGCCGGCGGTCAACTTCTCGCGGTCGTCGCTAGGCGGGTTGCTTGAACCGTCCCCGAAGAAGCCGCCGGGCTTGCTGGCAAGTTCGATGGACTCGGCACCAATATCGGTGTTGAGCGCGGCGTCCCGGCGGTAGGCAGTCTCCGGGCACAAGAAGAATACGGCGGGAAGCATAATGGCGCAGAAGATGGCCTCGAGGTAGAAAGTCCACCACCAGCCGATAGTGTGGGTGATTTTGCCGACGACGATAGGGGTGAAGAAGGCGCCGCCAAACACAGCCAGGTTCGTGAAGGCCATGCGCGAGCCGCGCTGGTGGACAAAGTATAAATCACCGACGGCAGCGTTGACGAGGCTCTCAAAGGGCGTGCAGCCGATGCCCTGAACGAGCCGGGCGCCCAAAAGCGAGTTGTAGCTCGTTCCGACGGCGCCGGCCCAGGCGGAGGAAGCGATGAGGATGCATGTTCCCAAGATAAAGAGGTGGCGCTTACCCCAGACACGCGCAGAAGGGACAAAGAAGATGGCGGCAGCGCCAGCACCAAGGAGAAAGTATCCTGTCAGGAGAGCGACGTGGGTGAAGTTGCTGCGGAAGAGCAGAGTGATGGTGACGGTGTTGGCGGCGAGGATGGGCCCTAGGGCGGTCGCAAAGATGGCTGTGAGGGAAAGGATGAGGGTGATGAGGTCTCGCTTCCACAAGGGCCAGTTGAGGGGATCATTCGGGTCGTCGGAGGGTTGGGGAATCTAGTAAGGAGACGCTGTCAGCCATGCGTGGACGGGTCGCGACGGGGGCGCTGTCGGCTCACGAGTATGATGGGCACGTCGCCGCTCGAATCGACTTTCAATCCGTGGTGGGCATCGGTCGCGGTCTGTGGAAGGCTGGGATCGTCGAAGTAGCGCGTCGTCCCTGGAGTTTTGACATTGGGCGTGAGCAATGAGATGACAGTAGGCCAATGCGGGCAGCAGGAGAGTTGAGCGCGCATGCATGGGACGACTTACCTGGCACATTGTTCAAGGTCTTGGACTCGAGCACACCGAGACCCATGGCTACAGGTGGTCGGTTTTGTAGAGACGATGGTATGTTAGCAGTCAGTGTGACAGGCGAGGAATCATGACGATGAGACGGAAAAGAGGTAGACGGCCGTCACAATGCATTGTCATCGAGAAGAAAGACCTGGGGAGGGAAGAGAGCAAGAGGAGCAGGGAGGGAGAAAGGACCCGGAGCGTCGGATTAGCCTTTTTTTCCCCTACACTACCAGGTAGGACCGACCCAAACCAAAGTCGGCCATAGTGGAGCTGACGGGTCCGTTCGTGCAGTACAAATACTTGTACAACAGTCTAATCGAATCTGTGCCGCCTGCAAGCAGTTATTCGAGAACGAGGTTCGTATTTACCATACTGGTAGGCAAGCAATCAGCTTTTATCAATCGACTATAATTTTTCTATATAGTTCATTGATTTCGTCGCTCTTTTCGTGGTTGGAGCCATAGGGTGAAAATGCAGGCAGTAGGGCAATGTTTTCAAAAGCACGTCGCTGTAGGTACGAGGTAAGTAGGTACCCAGGTACGGTACGGTACGGGGGTACAGTCAGAACTTTAGAACCGTGAGACGGTACTTAGGTAGGGTCCACTCCAGTGTACCTGGGTATATTTACTTGGACCGCTAGGGGTTATTGGCATGTGGGGTCGCCCATCAATGTTATTATCATGAATTGTGTGGCTCATTAAACCTTAAAAGGCGATAAAGAAAAGAAAAGAAAAAAATACGAGCATCCCAACCGGCCGGCCAACTGAGATTTCCCAGGAAAGCCTATCTTGGCCGGGTCCTCCAACCTACCTCTTTGGAAACCATGCCTCAAACCGCCCGGGGCCCCAGCGAACTCAAGAAGACGGGCGGGCGCTAACCACATCCATCCTGTTCAGGCAAAAGCAGCGATAAAGAGGCAAATGTTTGGTTTTCTACATTGTATGGGGGCCACCAACCATCTCCATCATGTTGGCCGGAGCTTCCCGTTTTTCTCTACCTCGTCCGTAGGCCCCAAACTCAATGTCTGAGCACACCTACTCGGATACTGACGATGACAAAATAGTAACGGAGGTGACGAACTCTCTACAATCTCAAACGAACCTTGGGACACATTCTGTCATGCGGGCCTTCTTCCGCCCTCATTGCTGTCTGTTAAGCCTGGGGGCGCATATTTCGTACATATCTCCATCTTGTACGGTATAGCGCTATAGAAACGCCTACGCCAAAAAAAAAAAAGGAATAAAAAGAATACTTGGTAAACAGTGATGCTATTTTTGTTGCGACAAAAGTGACGTCGTTATCATCGACTCGAGATTTTGATGTTTATTCATTATATGTGAGATTTTTTCGTCTTGTCAGCCATGCACCCCCGGGGGGGTGTACGAAAGGAGGGCGCTTAGATTTATCTCGTTTCTGTACATCGTCTATTCCTGACGCATAGCTGCCGGACTCGAGTTCGCCGAGTCCGCACAGTCTCGGGTGTGCCCAGGGTAAGCGAGGTAGCTCGTGAGCTTTACTAATGCTTTTCAAATTCAATGAGGCCACTCTGAGTTTGGCTATTACCGAACTCGGTGGTAGGTAGTCCCTTAAGGTTAGGTAGGCAGGCGGATAGATATCTACTGTAGATTCAACTCTGTACTGATAATAAAATACTATCGACCAAGAGGGACTGCTGTGTCCAAAGAGGTGTTGCAGCAAGACTTGTACTTCCTGTCTAATAGACGATCCGGTACGCCCATGTCAACAGCGGGGCATCTTGTTTGCATCTTGACCTTCAATCCACCAGGTTCCAAAAGATTTCCATCTCAAATATCAAGCTATACAGACTGCAAGAGGCTCTTAAACACACTTTGACCAGAAACTATGGGCTGTAAGTCAACCTTATTTAAAATCTTTCGAGCGCCTATAAATCCAAACATGACAGTTCTCCGGTATGAGTTGATTTGTACGGAGTACAGGGAGTGCAGATTCATCGCTTGCCTCGAAAAGCTCCTTCGATTTTTAAGCGACGTGATTCTACATGCTGAATGAACAACAGCTGGGCAAAAAAAGACGCGGCTGCGGTCAATAACCTACATTGTACACGGTGAGTTGACCGGCCACCGTGTGGGTTTTTTTTTTCTTTTCTTTTTCTTGTTAAACATCGCAACTGCGTCTGTCATACCAAACCCATTCAAGAAGGGCGGCGAACACGGCCCATAAAAAAAGTGACAGAAATTCAAGCATGCGGGACCCGATCCAGCATCTTTCGGCCTTGCGTATCGACTTTGTGGAATCCACTAGCAGGCGGAGCGGAAATAACATGGGGTACCCGTGTTGTTACCCGATTTGGCAATCCGCAAGCGCGTGGAAAGACGAGTAGGAAGGACATAAAACGACACTGACCTGCATCAAAGACAGCAGCAGTTCTTCCAATTCAGCCCGCACCCAAGTATTTGACACCAAGGCGTAACCAAAGTTTCATTGTCAAAGAAACCAAGGACGCGGTTGGATAAGTCGGTTCTTCTGCCCTCCCGTCGTCTTTGGGAGCGGAGGAAGCGGTCGATATCTTCCTGGCCGTCTACGAAATTCCATAAGGCTGGGTAGGTGCGTTGAATTTTTTCCCGCTCGCGCCTCCTCTGCCTCACGAAGATACATCTCTTCTTATTTGGATCTCCCCACGTGGTGCAGTTTGTATGGAAAACGCCTTTGTTCAAGCCTTGCATTTTGGAACCATGCTGCTTTGGTGAGCTTTGTTCGCCCTTTTTTGACTAGAGTTTGGGGTCAAGTATTTCATATGCAGCAGCGCTGGCTGAAGACTGGTTTCTGAGTTATGAGAAACTACTGCCTAGCAGGACGTCAATCAAGGTCGCGAACCCGTCGAAGCGAATGGCCTCTTTAGGCCTTGGGACCTAGATGGAACCTCCAGGCAATACCAACTAGGAGACACTATACACACAATGCTAATAGAGGGACAGACTAGTCGACTTGCCGTACACGGTTGGCCGTTATAGTCCTCGTAAAGACTAGGTTTGGTGGCTACAAAAAATTTCTAAAACAAAGGGTCGGGTAATAATAGGTGCCGCACAAGACGCCGCGGACGGAACTCCTGCCGTACAGAAAGTTTGAATCCTGCGCCTTTGGTAACTTTCAGAGACCCATAATGAAGCCGGCAATTCCAGATGTGTACTGGGCCGACTGATATCCGACTATGCCTGCCACGAGAGCGCGTCTTTACGGATTTGGCAACCCGATTGGCGGCATCTTGCGTGTCTAACCCGCAAACGTTTTAGGTCGTCGTGACGACAGGCTTAAAAGGATCATAAGTTGCAAAAACCGTCGCCGTTTAACTACGTAAACCGCTCAAAAAACGATGTTGGCTGCAATTTCGTCTGGAAACCACAGGAGCTGGTTAAATACAGAGAGCATGGCTCGATGTGAACACAGCGATGAAAATTGGCAGCGTTTCAGGCAATGCGTAATAGGTACGGTACGATACGGTACGGACATGCCAAAATGCAACGCGAACTAACCAGAATATCACAGGCCCATCTCCAAGATCAAAAGAATGAGTGGTCTCCGAGCCCGAGGTGTCCCCCGCTGAAAAAGAAATCCATTGTCTCTAGCGACAGAGCGCCGTCAAACTCAGGGGCCAGTGTGTCTCCCGTAAAAGAGGAGGGAATTTGACCGTGCTGCTGACCTGGCGTGTCCTGTTGCGGTTGCTGTGTCGTCTGAGACCAGGTGGGAGCCGTTACCATGCCCGGTGGTTGTAGTCCACCCACCCCATGGTGATCCACGGCAACGGCGGGACCTGGCGCGGCTCCATCGGCTGACGAGCGGGCCTCGATTCGTAAAGAGACCTTCTTCAGAGCCCGTTCGAGCCCAAATTGTATCGCCGACGGCGCGCTGTTCCCCGCTACGCCATTGTGCTTCTGTGCGGCGCGGAGCAGCGCCAACACCTCGTCGTCCGCATCGGACGGCAAGCCCCCGGCCGCCAGCGCTGCCGGCTTCTGCTCGTGCTTTGAGATGATCAGCATCGCGTACGCCACGCACAGCCGATGGAACTCGGGCAACTCCTCGGCGCGGGGGGCCGGCATGTCGACGAACGCCCGGACGACATCCGTCGCGAAGGTGCTGACGCGGGATTGCGCCATGTCGGGGGGTCCTTGGGACCCTGGCTGATCGTGAGCCCCATCCTTCGCCGCAGCGTCAACCGGGTGAAGTCTCGGCGAGCTCGACAAGGAGTCTTGGTCTGGCGCGGCCTGGTCGTGTTCGAGCGAGCGCCGGGCGAGGATCAGCCACGCGATGGAGTAGCTTATTCTCAGCGTCGATGAGGCAGAAAGTTCTGTCCATCAAACGCGTCAGTTTTGTACATTTATTTTCCTTTCTTCGCCGCCAAGTCATCCAAATCATGTCCACAAAGTCGCTTACGGAGCCACATTGTATTCATACTCATCCAGAGTGGCCGTTTCATACTCTGAACTCACCAAACAAGGAGTTCCACCTGGTCCTCCACGCGGAAAGCTCCGCGCATGTGCCGTCACTGCCCAGGTATAGCCTCTGCGAGAACTTGTCCTGCAGTACCAGGTAGAGCATTATTTCGGCATATACCATGGCGTCCCTCATCGTCACCTCCTCAAAGTCGAGCAGGAGTTTGCACTGCCGGAGATATGCAGCCGGGACAGTCGCCGGTCGGCCAGTTGTCGCCGCCCAGCTGGAAGGTGGCTCGACGTCAGCATCATGTCTTCGGAAGTTGCTCGTAAATTGTGTGCGATGATTCCACGCATTAAAGTCCACTTCTGCGCTTTCTTTTTCCTCATTCCTAAAGGGGGTACTGTTCGAGTGAAGTTTGGGGACAGGGACTTACTGCAGATTTACCAAGCAGGTGTTGGCCCAAAGCCTCATAACCCTCTGGTCTCCCTCCGTCGACGTCCCAGACTTTGTCCTCGATAGTATTTCCGAGAAATTGATGCTCAACATCGCTTGCTGTGCGCAGTGTCCGCTTACCAACCAACTATCGATATATTCGGGTCCCTGATATCATCGTATTATTAGCACCGTCTGCACTTATAATGCCAATGTTCCCATTTCCCCCGCGTTGCAACTCAAGATTGTCTCTGTACCGGGCTAAGTGCACCCACGTACCGATGGCGCTGAAGCCCACAGGCTCATGATCAGAATCCCCATCAACTCCTCCAGGGGCAACGGGCTCGCGATCATCAGCTGGCCCATCTGCAGCCGAACGTGTTCAAAAATGCGGCGGTGCAGCACCGACGAGCTGTGCTCCGAGAACCGCATTGCGTGCAGGCAGCAGACGTCGTGCAGAAAGGGTGACGCATGCCGGAGGTCCATGTTTCTGGGGGTGAGGTCGACCTCGCTGTTGATGAGAAGAGTGTGCCTTCGTCGGCGTACAAATCTGCATAGTGCTTAGTTTATGGGAGAACTGTCTCCTGCAGCCCGTCCGAAGCACAGAGAAGGAGGCGTCTTTCCTCGCATTCATATTCTCCACCCTTCCTTCTCACGTATATATATATGTGTGTGTGTGTGTGTTATGTGTGTGTATGTGTGTGACTTTGGGAGCATAGGAAGTCAGCCAGGGACAGAACTCACTCGGCAAGTAGATCTCGGGCTGTTTTTTCATCCAAAATGCCCTGCGATACGACATCAGCCTGAACGTCGAATGTCCTTCGATGCCCCCCGCTCAGCTGTCTCCCAACTTTCCGTATGACTTCCGCCGGGGACAGATAGACGTCCCGATCCGCCGGCTCCACATCTTCGTCACTCGATGCCTTGGCAGCATCGACGTCTCCGTTACCGTTCTTGTCAACAGATGTATGATTCGGCTGCGTCCGCAGTTGCTGTTGCTGTCCCTGATGGCCAGTCGCCAGAGTCTGCCCCGAGTCTGGCCGACTCCCAGAGGCGAGCGCCTGCACCGTCGCCTTGAGTTCAACAATCGAGGCCTCTAGACTTCGATACCTATGAACGAAGAATATTGAGCATATGTACTATGTGCAGCTGCCGGCTTCAAGGAGTGTATGTCGGAGGGAACGGAAACAAATCCAGTTTACCTTCCTTCGATATCAGGCTTAATTGGTGCTTCACGGGAAGAAACCGAGTGCGTATCGCCGCTGTCGTTCCACGTGCAATTAATCCTGTCATAATCAGCATTCTGCCGCTATTTTTTACCTCTACTGCCTGATCCGGCTCGTTTGCATTGTTTGTCCTCCGAGTGACTGCCGCAACCGATGTCCACTGGCCAACCGACGTACCTCAGCGAGCGGCACCGCGCACAAACATCCGACTCCTCGTCAAGCTCGCATCGGCACTTCTGCCTGCGGCACGTATCACATGAGAGAATGCGCCTCTTCCTTTTCCGGCCCGAGTCCTCTCTCCCCGCCTCATCCCGTCGGCTTCCGTCGCTCAGCCTGCGGCGGCGAAAGCCAGGCGAGTTCTCCTCATTCTGCATCTCCCCCTCTCGAAGGCCCTCCGAGACTGCTGGCTCACGAAACGGTTTGCGGGAAGCTGTGTGACAAACGAGTTCGACGGGTGTAGATAGGTGTCTCGTGGAGGATTGTGGTGGTTGGCTTGTAGTGGTCTCGGGCGAAACAGGAGATACACGGATATCTCAGCGAGCCTATCGATTGGCTGAGAGAACCCCGCAACCTCATATCATATTGCGTGCGGGTGGGGAAGGAGTTAACCGGAAATCGACGGACTGCCGCCAGAAAGCGTTCTAGGAAGGAATGCATGTAGGAACCCGAGAAAACGTGGTTCTGTTGGTAGTTTAAGCTTCTGGGAAACTCTATATATTTATATGCATCCGAAAGACGACATATCAACATCCGTACCAGATCACATTCCGCTTGAGTCCAGAAATCGCTACCATGACAGAAACGCAAATTAGCAAGAAGCGGATCTTCTTGAATAGCTACGACGGCCCGACGTACAGGTTAGTATCCGCGAACCCGCCGCGCGATTGCACGCCTGATGAGATCCCTATCATCGATCTGGAAGGGATGAATGGGGACCTTGATGCTCGCAAGAGCGTCGCTCGTGCCATCTTACATGCGGCGGAAACGAGCGGGTTCTTCTACATAAAGAACCACGGCATTCCGGAGCACGTCACAGACGCCGCTCATAAGAAGGGCATAGAGTAGGTCTCACCAGTAGCCAGGAACCGGGCCCGCGTTGTTGCGCCGAGACCCCCCCTCCGGCGTTCCGAGGATCGTCAAGCTCACTGGATGACGACAGGTTCTTCAAACTGCCAGAGGAGCAAAAGCGAAGGCTGGAGTCAAGTACCTCGGCCTACGGGTATTGTGGCTTCCGGGAACGGCAGGCCAACCCGGCCGAGACCAAGGACAGGAAAGAGGCCTTCATGTGCCACTACGAGCCCGAGTTTGACCCCCTTCACGAGGGCGTCCTCGATCAAGTGCCCGCACACGTCAGGCAGCATCTCCCCAAGGAAGACTTTGACTGGGTCGACGAGGGGAGCTCTGCTGTGCTCCCGGGGTTCAAGTCATCAGTGCTAGCCCACTGGCGTGCGTGCCTGGCGCTTTCGCGCCGTCTGATACGCATCGTCGCCCTGGCCCTCGAACTCCCCGAGGACCACTTCGATCCCTTGACAACTTACCCCGGCGGCGATTTCGCGATAAACTTTTACCCGGGCCACGGCGACCAGCCGGTCCAAGACCCGGACGAGGTCGGGGTCGGCGCGCATACGGACCTGCAAATCCTGACCCTTCTGTGGCAGGACGGGCATAGGGGCCTGCAGGTGCTCAATCGGGCGGGGGAATGGGTGTGGGCGCCGCCCATCAGCGGCACGTTTGTCGTCAACATTGGCGACTTTTTCATGCGAATGACCAACGACAGGCTCAGCTCCACAGTCCATCGGGTGATCCAGCATGGCAGAGAAGATAGGATCTCGATGCCCTTCTTCTTCGGTATGGGCCCTCTTTTTCAACGTCCCGGGGACGAGGCCCAGACCTCGCTCGCCGTTTTTATTTCGTCTATTCCGCGGGGATGTTTTTCTTCTTTTGGCTGACCCGACCATCTTATCTCGCACAGGGTTCAATTTTGACCAGAAACTTGGCGTTCTGCCAACTTGCATTGACGAGAATACCCCAGCCAAGTACAAACCTGTCACATGCGGTGAGGTTAGTGTGTGAATCTTATTTTCCTCAAGGCGATCACCGGAGCGGCAGGGATTTTCTGACGTGGAATGGACAGCTTATTGCGAAGCGCCTAGCCCTGGCGGAAACCACTGTCTAGTGAGACTGCTTGGGCATTTGCCTCGTGGATTTGGGCCCGCAGGAGCACGCGCTGGACAATCCGAACCAGGCCATCTCGATTGTAGTGGGCTGGTTGCTCTCGAAAGCAAAGGAATGTCATACCGGTATGTGGAAGAAGGCAATCAACCGACCGACTGTAGCAAAGTCCACTTTTCGGGTTTCTCGGGTCGACGCGCTTACTATTCATTGGTGAATGGAATGTCAGCTGGATCCCGATTGTCGCGGCATTTGCTATGTACTCTATACTAGGTGGACGGAGGTGGACGGAGGTGGACAAGAGCCCCACCCAAACGCTCGGCCCTCTCCCGAGAGGGAGAGATCGTTCAATGTCAGCGATTACTATACATATAATCACTAATCAGGAGCCCTCGATAACTGTGGATTGTAACTCTACTCCTACAGGCATGGCCCTTCAACTACAAATCGAGGCGACGTGATGTGATGCCTCTCACACGACAGTGTGCCGGCGCCACGAAAAGGGGAGGTTGGGTTTAGTACAGAAGCCACCAAGCCCGTTGATTCATCTCCGATCCGGAAACGACCCCCGGGGAGGGAGTTTTCGGGTGTCCCAAATGCCCATCGCCGAAACACTGTACATGTTGTGTCCCTCGGTAGGCTGGGACTAGGGCAAGCGCGTGTACCCACACGTGTGCTGCAGAACTGGAGTGCGATGGACCGAGAAGAATACCAGAAACGGATGATGGCGTTATCAGAGGTTGTCGAAACCGTCAAAAGTGCAGACACTCTTATTGGGTGAGTTTCTCCATGGCTCTTGCAGATGACTCGGCACCTCGGGTATTCAACTGACGCACATAACATTATCCATGCGACGGAGAGAGGTCCAGCCGAGTCGAAGCGCAATATCGGATGAACAATCGTCTTCTGGGAATTTTGGAAGGTGTCGCGACCCCCTCCAGGAGCGATTTGCGGCATCCCTGGCGCGGCCTGAACGTTAGCTGAGAGCTTCTATCGTACGATATTCAGAGTCTAGCGATGTGAAGCCATTGTAGGCCGAGAGCGTCGGGTTTCATCGAGTTATTTAAAGCGCTCATCATTGCGGCTACTTATTGAGGATTAACGTTCGGTTGATTCAATGACGGCGGCGTCTCGAGACCCTTTGACATGCCATTCCCATTCCGTCAATAAGCGCTCACTCAGGCCGAGCGTCGGGTAACGCGAACGGTGCATGGCTGGTGGGTACGAATCAGGCGGCCCACCATTCGGGATGAAGAGAAGGGGTGCCGCCCGTGTACTTGATGGCTCAAGGGATTTCTTACCGATTGACGTGTTTTCCGCCAACGGTTTGTGGCACGGTCGGCGACAATCCCGATTTCAACGAGAGCTTTTTTGCGATGCAATGAGCTACCATATCCTGGGTTCGTGGACCAGGGTCAAGGTCATCTCACGAATACATCCTGATTGAGTAGCTGGAGGGGCTGGCTGGAGGGAGGGCTTCGTTATTAGGTAGTATATCCGTACATAGTAAGAAGGTAAAATTACCATCAAGTCAAACGCAGGGAGTGGCCTTGGCCACTCCTAGGTCTTGAGCTACTGAGCTACCAGAGAGGGTCGGGGATGCACCGACTATCCGGGACCTAACATGGACCAGTCGGAAGGCGTGGTCTTGCAGGGTGGGAAAAGGAAAAACCAAAACAAAAGAAACTAATTCCCGATCAAGACATGGCATTTGTCGCGTGTTCATTGTCCGAGGTGGCGCCTGCAACCAACGTCAGAAGAAAGAGGGAGTACATGCCGACCCCAACCAGTTGACTAGGGATCTGTATCTGTACATACATATATATACCAAACGTGTTTCATCTGCGGTCAACACGTCGCTGTATTGTAGAAGCTGAGCGATTTTTAACGAGAATGCCACAGACGATCTGTAGAGGGGTTGTGTACCTGTGTGACCTTGCGAGGAACCGCCTTGTGACAGTGCCTCGGTATCTGTAGAGGGGGGCGACGACACTGGGCTAAGCCCCCGCTGTGGCACTCACTGTATGACCCAATACCGAGCTCCAGTTGTGGAGGCTCGCCGGCTCCGATACCCGAGCTGAAGACATTGTGCGTCTACATTGGAGGTACCTAGGTGATAGGTAATCGGCCATAGCATGCACCATCGGCAGAAGTTTAGCCCCAGAGTCTCTTTGGGGCCACAACGTTGGCGAGAGCTCCCAGCAAGCAAGACAAGGAAACTACCCTGTACGTGCGTACGAAGTACATGGCAGGTAGTGGATGTAAGGTAACGATAGGTACTACCTGATATGTCAGCTAGGATCTCCACTGCTAGAAAGTGGGGAGATCTGACTTCTGACAAGCGCCAATCGCCAATCAACTTGGCCCACTACACTACAGACGCCCGAAACCGAGGGTGAACAGACTCGAATGGGCTGGGTTGGGTTGCCTTGCCAAGTTGGCTTTAAGTTAGCTGAGTCGAAGCGAGCTGACCTGGGGGCTATTGACCCTGACAATGGCACGTCGAAACGGCGGATACGCCACGGCCGCATAACATCTGGGCCCGCCGCCTGCCCAATTTCGTTTTATGGAAAGATTAGGCGAATGTCGGCAATTCTGGGAGGAAGACTACTAGCGCTCAAATGCGGCGACCGACCTCTTGCCGACATGACATGACATGAGACAACAAAGCGACGCAGAGTGTTGATGTAGTGTATGGGAGCAAGGGAATCGTACCCTACACTAGAGAGGCACCTAGGTAGGTTGAAGGAAGGATAAACGTAAAGGAACGAAATTCTTCATAGGTAGGCAGTCTAGGTGGGAAGAAAGAGGTAGGTAGTCTAGGTAGGTAGAAAGAATGTGCCGAGATACGGCCCCACATACCTTGAGTCGGCCGGAAAAACAGCGGAACGAAGGGAAAAACGTACCTACTACTGAGCAAGTATACCTAGTCTGGGTTCGAGGGGAAGAGCGCACGGATCGTCTGGCAGGAATACTCTGGTACCTTATCTGCCTCGGTAGTTATTCCCAAACAGAGCCTAACAATAGGATGGGTGATTCGTGTAGGATACGGACAGGCATCTCAACAGGTCTGCATAACAAGTCTAATGCACTCGTCAGGCATTTACCGCGATTCCGCGTTTACATCAGTATCCGGTATGTCGAATCTATTGTGCATGTCGAGCACCTTTCAGACTCTCTGTTTATGTGGGTGGACCATGTATCCCTATCGCTTTGTAGGGAGTTTATGCTAACCCATACCGCAAAACCAACTACGGTCCGGAAGAGTCCCGAACCAGCCTAATAGTCGCAAAAGTAACAACTGCACGGATAGTTGACGCTACATTCTAATTAGATACGCACCAAGAAGGAATGTGATCTGGATCGGTTCTGCACTACATGTAGTCTACAGAGTACATTATACACTAATCCAGACGGGATAGTCGCCACGATTTAGACCCCCCTCCCCCCTGTTCCATTTCCACCAGTCATCATGCCCGGAGGCCCGTTCCGCGCCGGGCAAGGGGTCTGAGCGTCACGTGCTATCGGGAACAAGACAGGTTGAGAAACTCGACCGGCCCGAAAAACCGATCCACAACCCAGCTGTAGTGTACTGTACAGTCCAGGGCCGCTCCGTGTTTGGCGCTCTTGCCTTAGGTATGTATTGTCATGCGGAGCGACTGTAGCCCGCCGTAATCTGCAATACCAACCTCGGCAGTCACCAAGCAGGGTATGCTGCATATCGTGAGTGAGCGAGGACGTGACAAAAGGAACGCTTACCTTGTAAGCACTGCCTGCCTAAGTAGGTAACGCAAGGGGGTTCTGGTGGAAAATGAGACGAATTGAGATACATGGTAAGCCGCACGAGCTCTTACTCCTCCCCAAAGAAGGGCGAGGAGGGTCCTTCGAGGTATGTATGTACATACTAGTACAGCATCTACCTAACCATGTGTCTATCTACTTACTGATACTACATGCATAGTATGTACATGTCTGGGTGCGCCCCACATGATGACGTCGGCGCCCAAGGATACGCGACCGGTGAACTCGACCCAGAGACGCATCGTGCCTCCTGCATTGAGGGCGGCGGCTGAGGCCTCTCTCCCCCCTCTCCTCTCCGGCAACGACTTACACCGTACGGTGTATTCATACTCCTCCTCATCGCCCATCTGCCTTCTCCTCCTTCTCCTATCACATGCCCTTTTCCGCAAAGCTTTCTCAGTACGTACCTTGTGTTCGTACACCACCATTGTGAGTAAGGAGGAGGTAGCTAAATACCTGGTACCTACCTAGGTACCAGGCTACCTCCAGCCCCTCCGGATCTGGCATCACATCAGTTTACTGAGTAGATGCAGAAAAAATGACCTGCCAATGGACCCGACTCGTTCGGCATATTTCCTGCAGGTAGAAAGGAAGAGACAGGGCAGCGCAGACTCGGTGAGCGACCGCCTTGGCTACGTATCTCAATTCCAAAAAGCGCCTAGTCCCTAAGAGACCGACAGAATCACGAGTGATGTCGAGGCCAAGCAGTTGAAGCCAACGTCACGTCTCCCCCATCCCCCTCCCCCGAAAACTCGAGACTGCCATGGTTTGTTTATCAGAACCCTGCAGCAGCCGGCTGAGCCCACGGTGTCGTTTTAGACGGTCAGTTGCTGATCCCTACCTAATCTCCATCCGATCAGGCGTTCCCTGCCCTGTCTTCGCCTTTTGGTGAGATTCAGGGGCCACGCCCAAGATGCCAACAGCCGTCTTGGACCAACAGGAGAGCATCCTCATCTTGCCAACGCCACCATGAGTATCTATAGCATTCATCAGAAAACCACCAGCCTGAATTCTGGAAGCATGGTACACTTTGGTAGTTCGGGCCCAACAAAGGAAGAAGGGGCTGGTAGCAGGGGGGGAGGGGAACCCCTCCCCCCCCACAAGCAGGGGATATCTCCTCAGGCCCTTCACCGTATCCGTATATCCGTAGCCAAGACATGAGCCCCATCTCACTCGCACTTTCTTTCTTTTTTAACTTCAGTATCGTTCAATTTAATTTCATATTGTTGGTCTTGGGGAGTGTCTTCTTCGAGTTCAATGCACTGACGCCAACCTCTCGTGCAGGCTTTGCATCCCGGACCACATCACAACAGAGAGGCATCGTAGTAGCGTCCAACGGAATATGATTGTGGTTGTTTCGCCCAATGTAGCCTGCCAGTATCATGCTCTAGGGAGCTCGACGTTTAGACGAATCCATCTCGCTCGACCCACAGTCAGAATCGCAATCGCAATCGCAAACCACTCCCTACTCCGTATCAACCCCCATAGAAACGACTGAATGGTCGACTAGCCGGCTGTGAAGGACCCGATACGTATCCAGCACACCGCCCGCTGTGAAGCAGCTATACTGTTTTTGTTGCAGAGCACGGCAAGGGATCGACTCCGCGATCAAATGTCTATTGCTCCTCCGGGCTGGTAAGTGAATCATATGCAGAGGACTGCGGCAGGTGATGACAGGCGACCCCGGAGACGATTCACTATGCAGCAAGGCGGTGGGTGACTTGAGGAAATCTGATTGCAACTCCGACTCGGCCAGGCCAGGCCAGACCAGACCAGGCGCGGCAAGCAGAAAACGCTCCGTCTTTTTGTATTCGACTCAAGATAAAAAAGGATACATACAGTCAGCCGCAGCAGCACCCCTACCAACTCGGAAAATGCTGCATACGCACAACACACACCTCTTTGTACCAATACACAACTACACGCACCCACATTCTCTACGCGAATGCAGTGGTGGGGGGGAGGGGCGTCTCCTGGAGCGAATGCCCGGAGTAGGCCTGGGGCCCGTCCAAACATATCCATCCGTATATTCACCACATTATTCTGCTTGATCGGCCGGCGCATACTGATACCTATGCCGAGAGCCCTATCACCTTCGGTCTGGTGTCACAATTTGGACGTGGTGGAGATCATCCAAGGCGAGGGACGCTAGGGTAAGGCGAGGAGGGTAGTGGTGTGGGTATGGGTGTGGGTGTGTCGTGAGGATTCTAGAATCCGAGGCGCGACGCATCGCATCACGTCACAGCCAAATGAGCTGCTAAACGAAGTTGCCAATGCCACTGCTGCCACAACTGTGGCAGTAGGGATGCCGACCCTGCGTTCTTGACTACAGCCTCGTCCCGAACAGTACCTACCCAGGTAGGTAGGTGGTAGGTAAAAGAAAGTACCTAGGTAGGTACTCGGGTCAAGGCGTCTATTGATCGGTGTCTATCGACATACTCGATCCCGGCTACGATGCGCAAGACGTCGTCGAACTGTAGTTTGCCATCCATCATGCATGTAACATCGGTAACTAGACCACCTCATTACTACCGCTTGACAACACGGGTTCACCGCAGCAAAAACTCTTGCACTATTCCGATCGAACCGCGTGAACAACACTGCGTTGACCTGCCTGGTCCTGCTTTGCCTGTCGTCTGAAGCTGCCTTCAACGGGCCAATCAACCTGGTTCGGACGAATCCTCCAAGTCGTCCATTAGAGTTCTTGTTCTTTGTGTTTTATTTGGTTATGTATCTCTTCCCGTCCACCCATCCGCTCGCTCGCTGCTGGTGCGTTTTCTGTTTCTACAAGCATCGCCGGGGAGTCGGAGCTTGCTCCGGCCCCTATAAATCAATTTCCCACCTCTTCGGTGTACATTTTCTTGTTTCCTTCCACGAGTCCAGGGGGAGAAAAATAAAAACAAAAAACAAACACCACACACTGCGCTCGGTCGTCGACGAGTGAGGCCCCAAAACCGACCGGCGATAAAAAAAAAAAATCGACCGCCCCGCCTCCCGGTGTGCTTTCCAAGCCCACTCGCGACATCGTTAGAACACCTCGACCTCTTTCCTGACACAAGCTAGGTATATCACACGCCACGGAATGCGCGCCGGCTAGGGAGGGCCCGTCCCGCACCGTAAATCGCACTTTACGCTCCTGTCTTGCCTGGTAGGGCGGCATCAGGTTCCGCGTTTCCTCCTTTTACTACGTCTCGTGTGGCGCAGAGACTGCTCCATCTTCTACATCGGGCCGCTTCCAGGCAAGAAAACCACAGGCTGGTGGTTCACCTCACTGCGAGGACGCCCGCATGTTTCTCGACCAAACTTCATAACCCTCAACGTCCAGCATCTAACCGCCTTTCTCGCAGCGAAACGCGAATGCCCCTCCGTTCAGTACCACCTGTCAGTCGCTGCCGCTGCTCCAGTCGCTCCTGCCACTAGAGTTTCCTGCGGCCTGGGCCGCCTGGACTATCTCCCCGAGCAGGGTCTGTTGTCCTGGTGTGGACCACACGCATCCTCCTTGTTGTTCCGCCTAGCCTAGCATGCAACCCCTTCATCTCAACATCAACTGCAGAGTCTTGCTGAATGATCCGAATCCTCCCGGCTTCGATCGCTCTTTCGGTTACTTCGCTACTAGGTGAAGTATGAACACCGAACCTTCGTCTGTAGCTTCGAGCTGGGCGGGATCGGCTGTAGGCATGTCAGCCCATCGAAAAGAGCGCGGCCATATCGCACAACGGGTAAGTCTGATTGTGTGTCTTGTCTCTCTTCGAGTGTCGTCGAGGATTTTGTGCGGTAACCCTGCTTTTCGTTCGGTTGCTGTATCCGTTCCGAAGGGTTGGGCGCGATGACAAATTGGCTGTCCAGCCGCTTGTCATAGTCCCCCGTCCTGCCTTGGTTACCTCCTCCCCGACTTTCAAGAGACGCATGGTTCACCGTGGATACAAATCTGATACAACGTCTCGATAGGCTTGCGAGGTCTGCCGCCGCAGGAAGCAGAAGTGTGACGAAGAGAAGCCGACATGCGGATATTGCTCCAAGGCCCAGCTGGAGTGCGATTACGGAAGCCCAAAGCCGACCAAGTAAGTAAACCCCCTCCCTTCCTCTGTCCCTCGCTTGCACATTCGACTCGTCTGTCCCGTCCGTGCCCTTACATCCCACAATGCCTATATAGGAGCGGCACGCGATGGGGCCGAGGGTGCTCCGTCAGCATAACGTTCACTGGCTAATTTGTTGGTGCAGGAAAGACAAGACATTGGTCGAGTTACTTGACCTTGTAACCAACATCAATCAGCATACCAGTCACATCCCAGAAATCTCTGCTCAGCTTCTGAGATTGAGAAAAAACATTCCGACACTTTTGCCTACCGAAAGTAGCGCCGGCAGTGACGTCGCCTCTTCAACAGCCACCGTGCAGCCTTCGACTCAAACGGGCCTGAGTTTGGCGCCACGACACCAAGCTGCGCGCCGTTATGTTTCCACCCTAGACAGAATCTTGTCCTGGCCTGCAGTGCGGCAGACACTCGAAACCGTCCGGCCGAAGATACCCGGCATCCAAGCAATCTTCGAGGGCCCAGAATCGTCATCCGTTCTTTTCGACCAGCGAAGGGATACCCGGTGTCTCTTCCGGGGCGGCTTGGAGTCCATGGGTGCACAAGATCGCATTGCTTTGGGAATAGCTCCCGACGACCCCAGACCGCTTCAGATGACGAGCATAAGCCCTCACATTCTTGCGGATCGCATTAGAATATACTTCAACACCTTTAACCGGATTCACCCTGTCTTAGACCGTCAATACTTCATGGAAGTGGTGTTCCCCGGAGTTCTCCACAACCGTTTCTGCGAGGATGCGGCATCTACCTTGCTGTGTCTGGTGATGGCGCTTGCTGAAGTAGCCGTTGCAGACGTATCAGGCAGAGGGTTTCCGGCTTTTCAAGGCCACCAAGATGGCGAGCCAAGCAATACTGCAGAGTATATCGAATACCGCCCACCGGGCATCGAGTTTTTCAACGAGGCGAGGCGGCGCCTAGGCTTTTGTGTCGGCGAGTGCAGTTTGGAGAACGTACAAATGTTCATTCTGACGGGGTATGTTATTCTCGAGTGTCACATTCTTTGAAACCAGTTCCGGACCTGGTTCCCATCTAGACATATTGCTAATCAGGGTCTGGTCCTATAACAGATTATATTACGAGTCTTGTTCCCGACATATGGTACTTACAAAGAGGACAGGTTTCTGTTGAAGGCTTGACTAACCCAAGTTGGGCAGGAGTTCTGGAATATGATCATATCAGCGTCCCTTTCGTGCCACGCACTGATTGTCAGGTACGAGTCTCCGTCAAGACCAATTGTGAGCCATGGTCTAGTTGACCGGCCATCTTATGGGCTGATGAGCTGATCAGAAGCTGCAGTAACTCGGCCGAAATGTATGCTGCCCACGGTGATCAGATCTGTCGGGCGTTTTGGTATTGCTCCATTGTGGAAACGTACGTGCAAAGCTGTTTCGTTCAACCAGCCCAAACCGCCATTGCCCATCCTAAGCCCTCCCTATATTCCCAACGATGTTCTCCTCCCATCACGTTCTCATTCCTGGCTGAGTGATGTGTTGGCATGGGCGAGTCAAACGCAACTGCTTCAGTCCATGACCCCCACCACTGATTCTGAGATCTCATTAAGACTAACAACTGCTTCTTGAACAGAGGTATCCAACAGGACTTAGAGCTGCCCTTGACAGGCCTCGACAAGCTTCAGTCGCGCATTCAGTTGCCCCAGTTTCCTGACTATGTCACCACGACCGACGAACTTCTTCGTGTGCAGATGTACAACGACAGGATGTCCCATTACGGCGAGATATTTGTTTATGAGGTTTCTCTCCGGAACCTTGCTGTCAAAATTCGCAACGGTCTAATACAAGGTGAGTTTCATGCCCAACCACGTTCAGGCAGTTGCAAAATATCTATTTCTCCTCGCAACCACCTGGGCTAGTTAGTGTAGGACGACTGTTCGTAAGATACCTATGCTTGTCGTCCAGTCGTGCTGTATCGCTTGAAGCCCGGGTTGACGCCTGCGCATCGGGCGGTATCTTACCATGCTTCTTCGCACTGCATGGCGGTTTCGGGTTTTTTCTTTTTCTTTTTTTTCCTTTTTTTCTTCTTTACATTCCACGACTGATGACTCGTAACTCTAGTTGCCGAAGCACCCATGGCAATCCTGGGTCAGACGATGCCTGGATCAGACGATCTTTTACGAGCCACAGTTGATAAATTGGGGAGGGAGCTCGAACAGTGGCATGGTTCTTTGCCGGATCACTTGAACTGGGACAGGAACCTTCCCTCCGCTATGTACTCGGCTCCTGATCTTCAACCCTCCAGCCCATCGTTTTACGCCCATAGCATGTATGCGGCCGATGCCATGGATGCGTTACATTCGGCTCCGCTGAACAATTTCATCGGGCCCGACATCACTAACCCCAATGCGAACATCGGCTTTCCGAACTCGGACGGCGTTCTGCTTGCGATCATGCGCTCAAAATATTACCACGTCGAATCCATGCTCTACGGGCCTTTCGCTTACAAAGTCCTTCACGAACATCCGGACAACCTAACCGAAACAGACCTTTCGGCAACGACGAGGTTCCTCCATGCCTGCGTTCTCTGGCCTATAATGGTTCCGCCAACCTCTCAGCATAAACGCATGATCCCCTGCCTCTATTCCTGGTCGCAGAATATCCTAGGCGCACTCATCATTCTGCACCTGTCTCTCATAAACCCCACGCTCTCCAAGATCAGACAAAGCCATTGCCGCCAGGGGTTCGAACAAGAAGCCGAGTTGACAATCGAGTGGGGGACCGCATGGATTCGAGATCTGAAAGACGTTGATAGAACTGCACAGCGCTGTTGGATGATCCTCAAAGGCTTGTATCGGCTCGATGACTAAGCGGAAAACGGGAAGCATTAGGGGCGCAAACCGAAAAAAGACGGTTGACTTGGCAAGGAAGCATGATTCCAGTTCTGTACCTGTTGGGGGTTTTGCGGTATAGGGATGGTGGGACGAGACCATAGGGGCAGGGTGTTCTCGGGCATTTGGGGCAGCCTCATATTTTTCATATCATATATGGACGACCAAGTAAAACGGTAAGTAATAAATTTCACGAAAGCCGACAATGAAGAGAACGGCAAGATCGTGGACTTGTGTCATGTTCCCGCGTGCTTTCTCCAGCATCAGGCCTTTTCTCTATCAAATATCGTCTTCTACAACCTGGATAACTGCAGAAATCGTTTACATGATGTAGGTACAACTAAAAGTAGTCCTCCTGATCCGGGACTCGATATCTCTGCGGCCAAGTGACGGTGGCCAGAAGCGCGTGAATGGTGGTCTTTCTTGCCATACGGCAGCTTCAGTCCCGGGAGACAAACTCACGAGACAAGCTGTTCGAGGGAAGGTGGCATCGATGCCGCAGGGGATTGGCACAGGAGGTTCAACAACAAAAACAACAACCCCGGCCCAAAGCTACGTCGGCTTCTCCTTCGGTCAATCGACCGGCCATACTTTCGTCAACCCACTACCAGCATCAACAATCTTTATGGACAAAGCTTCCACTATCGTCACTATTAGTACCAATCCCCCCAGCTTGTGAGTTTCAGGCAAGATCAACAAAGTCCAGATTTACTAACTCGCAAACACGGACAGATTTAGGTCTCGTATCGCTCTTTGCACCATCCCCAAACGCCGCAACGATGGCTACCCACCACGACTATCATTCATACAAGCGAGACACAAGATGCCTACTCTATTGGGTGATCCACGCCTCCAACTTCGTCATCAAGACAAACAGGAAGTCGGATCACCGCTGGAAGTCGCCCGTCAGGTTCAACACGTCTGGGACAGTCACTGTCGATGAATTCACAGGAATGACTAGACTCATTGGAGAGGAGATGCGCTCCGTTCCGTCCTTGGTTCTCGGTTTGCTCCGCTCGGTGATTCTGGCAAGAACGGCTCACTGGGATGGATTTCAACAATACACCGAGGGAGACCCTCAAGTCGAGAAGTCCTTCGCATCTGACAGAGTTTTCACGATCGCCCTCTACAAGGCCTTCGAGGCCTTCGAGGCTCTTTGTACAAACAGTCGGTGTGCAGGACAGCAGTCGGGTAATGGGTCCCAAGTAGCCGGTGCCATTGAGGAGATCATTCTCGACAGCAACTTCTCAGTTCGAGATATCAGAAGATTGCACGACACTGGGTCAGAGAGCGGATCAAGTGATGATGTCTTCAAAACTCAGAAGCGGGTTAAAAAAAGAAGCAATGTGGGTAACAAAGGGAAGAAAAAGAAGAAGGCGAAGACGACGGCTCAGGTTTTCCCTGGAGAGGTGACCCTGGCAAAGGTACCACTAAATGACTATCGCTTCCTCAGAACAGACGACGAGCAGATGACTGAGTACGCAATGGCCGTCTGCTCGTATTTCCGGGAGTGTTACAGTCTCCGTGCCTACCTCCAGGGTATATGGCGCGAGGTTGCATATGACGGTCTCAACATTGTTGTTGCCGGCACGTTGGTTCAGCTGGCCATTGGGATGGTAAAAAAAGCCGAGTCGGGTGTCCTCGCAGACTTTCCAGGTCAGCTCTCGTTCGAAAAGCTCGAGAGGGCCATCACGTTAGGGAACGTAGAAAAGGCCCAGGATGAGTTTGGCGCAGCCATGCACCTTTTGATATCAGACGACCAGAGCCAGGGCAGCGACAACGCCTCACCCGATCTCAGAGAGTACATCATGTCCTACACCTGTCGAGATCTTGTCGACTTCGTGGTCGACTACCAACAGGAGAGAAACGGGGTACCAACCAAGCCAATGCTCGCCCAGATCGCGAATTAGGACCCCGACTTTGACCTGCAGCAAGCTACACGAGAGGAGAGGTTGAAGTGGCGTCGAGCATACACAATCAATTGGCTGTACGATTTTGTCAATATCTATTCAAGCCCGACCGACAAACGTGCTGATGGGGATCTCCCAGACCTCGAGGACATCGACTGGTCCCCCCAAAGCAAGTATGTCCTCCAACAAGCGGTTACGGGTTTCCAAGATTTTGCAGCAATCATTACCTCGCTTGCAATGCGAAAGCCCGGCACCTACGTTCCGGAACGCATTTTACCACACCAAGTCTTTGTGATACAGTGTATTGTAGACGCTTTCACCGTGTCGCGCGGCTGGTCCATCGATATGTTGAAAGGGCATGTCCTCATGAACCCGCCCCAGAGTTTCAACCCGACCAGAGAGATTGAGCTGTTCTTGGATCGCGAAAAGGAAAGGAACTCCTCGGGGTGTATGCGTGCTCTTTGGCAGCTGTCGGAGCTTCTTTACGCCGACGAAACGATCCGCATGCAACCAGGTTACCACGACAATTGGTTCAAATCCGCGCAAGGACTCGATTGTGTATGGGGCTGTCTAGGCCGTTCAGCCCACTTGCATGAACAACTCATGTTCCCGGATTCTGCCTTCTCCGGGACTCACGCCAATGGCCTTTGGGAGCTCTCTCCTTTTCTATGTGGCGTGGGGCTCATGAATAGCGTTGAGTTGGCATATCGATACTCGATGAGTATATGGGACAATCTGGTCATGGTTTCAGCGATGTTCCATCTTTACAACATGCTTGTGAAAGCGGGATACCTCACAATACCAAACCAGCTCTACCACAGTTTACAAGACTCGTTTAAGGACTGCATTTTCCAAAACGGCGAAGCACCGACGTACAACTTCGGCCGGTGCCTCACAAGACGAGTGAACGATCTCTGGGGCACAGGAAGACAGGGCCAGAAGAACGCGCGGTGCTTGACGGCATCAAGGACACAGGGAATATACGGAGGGCTAGACCCCAGCCTGAATGTGTCGTTCAAAAAGAAATCCAATTTGCTACTGTATCGAGACGCCAACTGGGACATCGAAAGCATCCCGGACAGCGATATTGAGCCACGATCTTCACTTGCGATGCTCCGCATCTTCCAGGCAAAGCAAGTAACCGACTCTCAAACAGGAGAGAAAACTCTCGAAGAAACAGACCTGATACGCCGCGCCAAAGCGGAGCTCAAAGTAGATAATGACGAGCTCTTGGGCATGGCGATCTTGGGCATAGCGAGTGCGCCGATTGGCGTCGAACCGGCCAGTCATGCAGGCACTCGGCTAACTGGGGAAAAATTACTGAGGCTTGTCAAGAAGGACATATACAATGATGTCTGTGGAGACTCGCCCTCATCCGGCATCAACTATCTTGGGGTTGCTGCTTCTGTCTTGTTTCACCACGACAGCATCGAGAGGGAGCTGCTCCGCTTGGAAAATCCGCGGTTCCTGGAGGTATATTTATCGAATGATCCCGATAGACGGCTGTTTTCCCTGAATCACATCATGAATCTTCGAGATGAAGCGTGTCTCCAGGCCATGGCTGGGGTGATGGAGACCTTCAGGACTTCGTTGAAGGATTTCGTCTATTGGGAAGACATGGGCAGAGCAGCGGACATGCCGGACAGAAGCTCCGCGGAAAAGCCGACCGATAAGCAATGCTCAGTTATGTGAGGAAGACTGATTGATGTACGGGCGACCTAGTGTGTAGTTTACTTAGCGTTGGCTTGACCCGTCAGAAGGTTGGGGGTGGCACACGAGCGATGGACGTGGCTTAGGTCCAGCGAAGCATGCACAAAAAGTATAGAGTAACAATACATGGCGAATGAGTTGAACACGGCACAATGAGACGTGCCGACTTGGAGTGAAGAAAAGATGACTTTGGCATCCCGGGAAGGATTGGAGAGACGTGCGTACGGGACTCGAAGGACGCTTCTTGGCGACGGTTCTGCCACGGATCATTCCCAGGACCAGGGTGCGTTGAGCGTTACTAGTATATCACCGAGAGGCGGTGACTGGGGTGGCGAGCCTAGGAGAGAAGGAAAATCGGGAGACGTGAAGCAGAAGCTACATATACTGTGTGTAGCAATTGATGGAGACGGGAAGATGGCGAGGATGCATCATCGGTAGAACCCTGGGAGATGTGCTTGGACGGCCGGGTGTCTGGCGCCTCCCATTTCCCGCATGGATGGAGAACGACGTCGGAGGGGGAGACGGTAAGTGTCACGTCACATGTTTGCGTCACGGAGACAGAACGAACGCAGCACTTGGCTTTTGCCGCTTCAACTACCGACGAGAGAGTGAGCCCATTGCTCGTCGCGCCTGATAGGCTTGTTCGGAGGAGAGAAGGGCGACGGGGACTAGCCTAACCGTATGGCTAGCCAACGGCTAGCTTACCCGCTCTCCGGCCATACCACCCCCCCTCCCAAAGCCGCCAGAGCGCGCGCATGTTCCCCGCCAAAGGGACTATGGGGCTGCTAGCCCGGCGCTAGGTCCGTCCGTCCATGACAAGAGCCCGGGGGCCCGGGTACGCCGCTAACGAAATCATACGGGTTCGGCCACGAGAGGGGGGAGGGGTGGAGATGGGGAGGAACGCGTTTGGTCCGGCGCGCTTGCTCCGCGCCTCATGCGCTGTCTCCCGGCTTGACGGCCCACGTCTGCCGATTACGATCCCGGGATTGTCTCCCTGGCAAACATGCACGAGGCCTCACATTTGACGAGGGGGAGTGCGGGCGGGGACGGCCAGCTCCCGGCCGTGTCACTCGGTTGTGGCTTGCTGGCACAAGCCAAAACGGGCAGAGAGCCCCTTTCCCCCAGTTGTCAAACAGAGAGGGCGTGGAACCTACCACTTACTCCCGCCCGCCTGCCCGCCGAGGAGCGATGCCGGACCAGGCCTGGACCTTGCCGGTCGACCTCTCCCCAGAACGTAGGCCGGGCGCGGCGCAGCCAGGTCAGGAACCGACTCTACCCAGTCAGCTAGCATGCCGGGAACTGCGGAAAGGGACCGACTGCAACGTCCGCCAAAAGGAAGACCGGCGTCAATACGGGCGCGTGCCGTCCCCGCAGTGGGCGTGGCTCCGTCCTCCCCCGACCCCGACCCCGTCTCCCTGTCCCACATACCGGAATTGGGCCGTTCTCGCTCTCGCTCTCGCTCTCGCTCTCGCTCTCGTTTCCGCAGCGCGCTAAGAAAGGCGGCAGAGAGGGCGCGGCGGACCGGGATGAGAAGGTTGGATGCACGGCGTGGTAAGTCTGCCGATCGGCATTATCTATACGTAAGTGTGCTTGCATGAGCCCGAAACCCGCGCGGGCAGCATAAGCTTCTTCTTCTTCTTTCTTCTTCCTGTTCCTTGTCTACCTAGCCCTGCGTTGTTGGGTCTTTACCGCTCGGAGAAGAGATGAGTGGCGTCGAACAGGAAGAGGCGAAGTGAGACAGCGGCCCCCCCTCCGGGCTGGGCTTCCATATTCATCCCCCGTCGCCGACCGACAGGGCTGAGAGACATTGGATCGCGGCCGAGGGGAAGAAACGGCTAGGTAGACGAGTGGCACGGACCCGGGACGCAGAAGCCGAGATCAGACGGGCGCGCCCGTTTTCCCTGGTGCAGGATTGTCTCTGACAGAACGCAAATCCCACTAGCCTCATGCGTTTTCGGGCTTCAGGCAGGCGGCTGGGCGGGAACGGCGCAAGTTGCAGGAAAAGGGAAGGCGGTGCGGGGCCGGGCGAGCGAATCTGCGCGATGCAGGTAGGCAGGTAGGTAGCGTGTCGGTGCCCATCAATGCCAGTCAGTTCCAAGCCGGCCCCCTTCAATGGTGTGCTGTGGAACGGAAAAGAGAAAACGTGCTCTGCTGCTTTGCGTCTTCCGTACGCGATACGTATGACGCACTCTATCTCCCCGTTTTGCGCGCTCCCGCCTAAGGCCCCCTTGGGGGTCTTGGAGGTGAGGCCCGGCACGGGGCTAACATACTGGAGACGGCATGTGGGGGGGGAGGTGGGTTTCTTCATCTTTTTTCCCCCGCATCGTTCTACGAGGGAGATGGTCCTCGTGCAGGGTTGGGAATAAGTATACTTGAGTAAGTATTTCAAGGTTAAATACTTACTTAAGTATACTTGCTAAGGTTAAATACTTACTTAAGTATACTTATTAAGGTTAAATACTTACTTAAGTATACTTAAGTATACTTAAGTATACTTAATAAGTAAATAAAAATAAATAAAGATAATAAGAAATTAAAAAGAATTATATAATAATTCTATATATAGTAATTTTTAACTAAATATAAAAAAACCTAGCTTTAAATAAAACCTTTATAATTTATTTTATTAACTAATTAATTATATATTATAACTAATATAATTAAAATAAGTAATATAAAAAATATATAAATAGTTATATATAAAGTAAGTATATATAATACAATTTATTTATATTATATAATACTTATTTAAGTAAGTAATATAAATAGTATTTTTAAATATATATTATATATAGAGAGTTAACAAAAAAAATACAAATTTAATATAAGTGTTAAGGCCTTTTAGGTATAGCTAAATTATATATATATATATATACTAGCTTATATAGTATATATAAAAATATATAGAAATATATTTTAAGCTATAGTTACTATTCTAGATTTAATAATATTTCTATTTCCTATTTAGGTAAACGCCCCGCTTTTTAATCCTGGTTTCTAAAACTTTATTTTTGGTATATATACTAATATATATTATATTTTGTCTAGAGAAAAATATAATATAAATATAAGTTATATTTACTTAAATATTTTAATATATAGTTACTAAAAATAAAAACTATATTAGTAAACCCTTGTAATAATTCTTAGATCTATACTATATATTAATTATATAATTTATTATCTTAAGTTAAGCCTTATAAGTATTATATTTTTAAAAAAATACAATTCTCTATACAAAATATAGTTTTAACTCTCTAATTATATATTTTAAATAAAGTAAGTATATATATAAATATATATAAAGTAAGTATATATATATATATATATATATATAAAGTAAGTATATATATATATATATATATAACTATATAAAGTAAGTATATATATATATATATATAACTATATAAAGTAAGTATATATATATATATATATATATAACTATATAAAGTAAGTATATATATATTTACTTTATATAATATATCTCTAGGGTACTTTTTTCTAAAAAAGTAACTTTATTAATATTTAACTTATATAATATATTTCTAGGGTACTTTTTTAATATATTAGTTATATAATATATCCCTAGGGTACTTTTTTCTAGAAAAGTAACTTTCTTAATATCTAAGTTATATAATATATCTCTAGGGTACTTTTTTCTAAAAAAGTAACTTTATTAATATCTAAGTTATATAATATATCCCTAGGGTACTTTTTTCTAAAAAAGTAACTTTATTAATATCTAAGTTATATAATATATCTCTAAGGTACTTTTTTTAGAAAAGTAACTTAAGTAATATTTAACTTATTAAAATACTTAAAAAAGAAAATAAGTAATTAATTAATTAATATTTAACTAAGTATATAATAACTAATAACTTTATAACTAATAACTTAATAATAAACTATTTTAAAACTAATAACTTAATAACTAATAACTTAACTACTTTATAAATAACTACTAAATAACTAAAATATATAGATACTTAAAGTAAGTTTATATATTATATCTTACTCCTCTATAGTATCTATAGTATCTATAATATCTATATTACTATTATCTAAACTATAAAGATCTTCTAATTCATTTAAATTACAAACTTTCCAGTTTTTTAATAATATAATAGCTTTAACAATAGAAGGACTTAATCTATTTCTATTTTTAGTAATAATATTACTAGAAATAGAAAATATTCTTTCTATAGCAGCTGAAGTAGCTGGAATAGCTAGATATCTTCTAGCTATTAAAGATAAAATAGGAAATTTAGAAGTATTATTTTTCCAGTAAAGTAAAGTATTAACCTATTATTATTAGTAACTATTAATATAAATATAAAAATATATATAAGAATAATATATAGAAGTATTTATATTATATATATATATATATAAAATAATATATATATATAATATAGGTTTAATATAAATATATACTTACTAATTTAGGTAAAGGAGGTTCTCTTAGATATATTAAGTATTCTAACTCTATATTAGACTCTAGAGCATATAAGTCATCTTCAGAGTTAGAATCCTCAGCAGAATAAATATTAGAAGTTTCTTCTACTATATTAAAATCTTCTGTTTCTATTTTAACCCTATAAAATAGTATTAATATATATATAACTAAATAAATAAGTAAACTATATTACTTACATATTATATTCTTCTTCTAAAAGAGTAATAATATCTTCTTCTATAGTAGGATAAAAGTTTAATATATTATTAGACTTAAAGTAATAATGTTTAAATCTAGGATCTAATATAAGACCTAATATATAAGCTTTATACTCTTGTAAGTCTACTATAGATAGCTTTCTAGGAAAGTATTTTTTTAACTTTTCTAGACCTTTATTTATAGCAGTTATATAAATATTATAATAAGTATCCTTTAAATTATAATAAGTTAGTAAATACTTAAATATAATATATATATAGGTCTTAGGTTATAATAGTAAAAGTAAAGTATGGACTAACTAAAGTACTAAGTCTTGCTATTTCGAAGTTATACCCATTTATTCAATCTTCTGATATATCAAAAACTATATACATATATCACCACCCTCTAATAAGGTTAATATATAAGCGGGACGGTAGTCTC